>NC_091316.1:36861670-37164170 GCF_038502225.1 Cherax quadricarinatus | reverse complement strand
TTGGCAGGGTTAAACTCAAGGAGCCAGTTGCTGGACCAGGCTTGCAGCCTGTCCAGGTCTCTTTGTAGTCCTGCCTGATCCTCATCCGATTTGATTCTTCTCATTAACTTCACATCATCTGCAAACAAGGACACTTCTGAGTCTATCCCTTCCGTTATGTCGTTCACATATACCAAGAACAGCACAGGTCCTAGGACTGACCCCTGTGGAACCCCGCTTGTCACAAGCGCCCACTCTGACACCTCGTCACGTACCATGACTCGTTGTTGCCTCCCTGTCAGGTATTCTCTGATCCATTGCAGTGCCTTTCCTGTTATGTGTGCCTGATCTTCTATCTTTTTCAGTAACCTCTTGTGAGGAACTGTGTCGAAGGCCTTTTTGCAGTCCAAAAAAATGCAGTCGATCCACCCCTCTCTCTCTTGTCTTACTTCTGTCACCTTGTCATAAAACTCTAGTAGATTTGTGACACAGGATTTTCCTTCCCTGAAACCATGCTGGTTGTCAATTATACACTTGTTTCTTTCCAGGTGCTCCACCACTCTCCTCCTGATGATCTTCTCCATGACCTTGCATACTATACACGTTAGTGATACAGGTCTGTAGTTTAGTGCCTCATGTCTGTCTCCCTTTTTAAAAATTGGGACTACATTTGCCATCTTCCATACCTCAGGGAGTTGCCCAGTTTCAAATGATGTGTTGAAGATCTTTGTTAATGGCACACACAATATCTCTGCTCCCTCTTTAAGGACCCATGGAGAGATGTTGTCTGGTCCCACCGCCTTTGAGGTGTCAAGTTCGCATAGCAGCTTCTTCACTTCCTCCTTGGTTATATGTACCTCATCCAGCACTTGCTGGTGTACCCCCCTGTTCTGATTTCCTGGAGTCCTACTGGTTTCCACTGTAAATACTTCTTTAAATCTCGTGTTGAGCTCCTGACATACCTCTCGGTCGTTGCTTGTGAATTCCCCATCACCCTTCCTCAGTCTGATTACCTGGTCCTTGACTGTTGTTTTCCTCCTGATGTGGCTGTACAACAGCTTCGGGTCAGTCTTGACTTTCGATGCTATGTCATTTTCATATTGTCGCTGAGCCTCCCTTCTTATCTGTGCATATTCATTTCTGGCTCTTCGGCTAATCTCTTTATTTTCCTGAGTTCTCTGTCTTCTGTACCTTTTCCATTCTCTAGTACACCTAGTTTTTGCCTCCCTACACCTTTGGGTGAACCAAGGACTCGTTCTGTTCTTCCCATTATTTCTGTTTCCCTTGGGAACAAACCTCTCCTCTGCCTCCTTGCATTTTGTTGCCACATAGTCCATCATTTCTTGTACTGGTTTTCCTGTCAGTTCCCTCTCCCACTGAATGTTTTGAAGGAAGTTCCTCATGCCTGAGTAGTTCCCCCTTTTGTAGTTTGGTTTTTCCCATCCTATTCCTGCTACTCTCTCCACTTGGAGCTCAACTATGTAGTCGAAGCACAGAACCACATGATCACTAGCTCCCAGGGGCCTTTCATACAAGATATCCTCGATGTCTGAACTACTCAAGGTGAATACAAGGTCCAGTCTTGCTGGTTCATCTTCTCCTCTCTCTCTGGTAGTGTCTCTAACATGTTGATGCATGAGGTTTTCCAGTACTACATCCATCATCTTGGCTCTCCATGTTTCGGAACCCCCATGGGGCTCCAGGTTTTCCCAGTCAATCTCCTTGTGATTGAAATCACCCATAACTAGTAACTTTGCTCCCCCCACGTGTGCTCTCCTGGCCACCTCGGCTAGTGTGTCGACCATGGCTCTGTTGCTTTCATCGTATTCTTCTCTTGGTCTCCTGCAGTTCTGTGGTGGGTTGTACATTACTGCAATTATCACCTTATGTCCCTCAGACTGGATTGTTCCTACTAAGTAGTCCCTTTCACCCGTGCCATCCATTCCTTCCATTTTCTCAAAACCCCACTGGCTTTTAATGAGCAGTGCAACTCCTCCTCCCCCTCTCCTCCCTCTGTCTTTCCTGAAGATTTGATATCCGGGTGGAAAGATTGAATCTGTTATTATTCTGGTGAGTTTTGTTTCTGTGAGTGCTATTATGTCTGGGGATGTCTCCTTGATTCTTTCGTGCCACTCCTCATACTTATTTGTTATTCCATCTGCATTTGTATACCATACCTTCAACTTCTTTTCTAAGACTGTGGTCTGGGAGGTGTATTGGGGTTGGGGAAGTGGGAGACCTGATAAGGAACTATGGGTGGTTGCTGTGGGGGTGGAGTTTGTAATGTAGTGGGTGGGGGCATTGGATATGGCATGGGTGTTGTGGTTTAGAGTGTTTGGCTGCACTGGGGTTGACCTGGTTGGGAGGCTTCTATAGGAAGCTGTGAGGGAGGTTGTATTTGATCTTCCTGTGTCTGGGATCTCCTGTCTGTCTTCTCCATCCCCTCTCTTTCCTCCTTTCGCCTTTGTACCATCTCTCTCAGTTTCCGCCTTTCGTCTTGTGTTCTGTCGCGGTCGAGATACACCTTCCTGTATCCCGGCATGTCCCTTAATCGTGCTTTTTCCTGCAGTATCCTGTTCCGAGTCGATTCTGCCTTGAAGGTCACTTTCACTGGCCGGTTTCTTTTTTTTACAAACCCCCCTATTCTCCGAAAATTTTCCAGCTGGGTCATGTCGTCTTCTCCGATTACTTTCATGATGCTTTCAATTGCTTTTTTTTCCCCTTGTTTTCTTGCTTCATATGTTTCCCCTTCAACTTCCTGTAGCCCATACACAAAGACTGACCTCACCCTTTCATTCTCCCACTGCATATCCCTGTGTATCCCCTCATTCAATTTGATTTCCTCCATTGCAGCTTTCCTTTCTTCAGTTTCACTAGCTACTGTACATGGGCTCAGTGGCCTGTCATTTTCCCATCTCGGCTTTCCCTGGGCTCTGTTGTGGTCTTTTAGGGCCTCCACATATAGCTTAGCTCTTTCATTTACTACAGTCTCCACTGATAGAGCTTCTACATGCAGTTTTGCTCCTCCTTTCCCTACAGTCCCCTTATTTGTGGCTGAGGTAGCGGTCTCTGTTGTCAATCCCATAATGTTCTTTAGTTCTTTAGGCTGTTTCAGATTTTCCAGTTCCTCTTCTAAACTCTGTATCCTGGCCTCTGCTGTTTTGACTTTCACCTCCCACTTCCTGCTTTCCATGTCTATCCTCTCTTCCATTCTCATGCTAAGTTCTTCTAGTTTCTTTTCCCATTCTTGTTCCCTTTTTGTGAGCTCTGCTGCCCAATCTTCCTTTGCAGTTTCCTCCTCCTGTCCCTTGGGTTTTCTTGTTGCTCTCTGGCAACCCATTTTTGTTTTATCCTGATTGCCTCAGAGTGGGAAACCTATGTAATTCTGTATGTTAGGTTAGTATTGTATATGTCAGAGTGTGGGGGGGGAGGTAGAGGAGGAACTGTGGCTATATAGGAGAGTAGTGGGGAGGGGGAGTGGGAAGGAGAGTGAAGCAAGTGGGTAAGTGGGTGAGGGAGAGGTGGGGAGGGGGAGGGTGAAAGAGGGAGGGGATGGATCAGGTGAAGGAGTGAGATGTCGGTGGGGGAGGGGGGGAGTATATGTGTGTCTGGCAATATGTGTGTGTGTGTGTGTTGTGTGTGTTGTGTGTGTGTTTCGTGTGTGTGTGGGGAGGGGTGGGGGGGTGTGTGTGGGTGTGTGTGGGTGTGTGTGGGTGTGTGGGTGTGTGTGTGGGTGTGTGTGTGGGTTTGTGTGGGGGTGTGTGGGTGGGTGTGTGGGTGGGTGTGGGTGGGTGTGTGGGTGTGTGGGTGTGTGTGGGTGTGTGGGTGTGTGTGGGTGTGGGTGTGTGTGGGGGTGTGTGGGTGGTTGTGTGGGTGGGTGTGTGGGTGGGTGTGTGGGTGGGTGTGTGGGTGGGTGTGTGGGTGGGTGGGTGTGGGTGGGTGGGTGTGTGGTTGGGTGGGTGTGTGGTTGGGTGTGTGGTTGGGTGTGTGGTTGGGTGTGTGGTTGGGTGTGTGGGTGTGTGTGTGTGTGTGTGGGTGTGTGGGTGTGTGTGGGTGTGTGTATGTGTGTGGGTGTGTGTGGGTGTGTGTGGGTGTGGGTGTGTGGGTGTGTGTGGGTGTGTGTGGGTGTGTGTGTGGGGGTGGGTGTGTGTGTGTGTGTGTGTGTGGGTGTGTGTGTGTGGGTGTGTGTGAGGGTGTGTGTGTGGGTGTGTGTGAGGGTGTGTGTGTGTGTGTGTGTGGGTGTGCGTCGCACACTAGGCTACGCTACTCTTTTGAAGATTATAAAAAAATTTTCACAAGCAATTCCTTATTATATGCACTAATATATACTATATAATATTAATTGCGTACACTTGTGTTTGTGTGTGTGTGTGTTTACTAGCTGTGTTCTTTGAAAAAGAGGGGGGGGGGGTTACGTTAACACTATTTGTTATTGTTGTTGGTTCACCGGTACTCTCCCGGCCCAGATCTCCGCACACTAGGCTACTTTACTTTTTGAAGGTTATAGGATTATTTTTTCTCACTCAATTCCCTATTATTATATACTAATGTTTATTATAACAATAATTATGGGTGCACACGTGTGTTTGTATGTGCGTACTTGTTTACTAGCTTGTCCCTCAGAAAAACGGGGGGGGGGGGGGTTCACTAGGCTACACAACTTCTGGAGTTTACCTGGCGATATTTAGATAATTTACTAACCACTATCTATCTCCTGATACTGAAATAGGGAGAGAGAGATGGTATAGCATACAACCAGCAGGGCGAGACACTTGAGACTTTAGACACTAACCAAAATTAACCACAAATAGGCAAGTGACGTCGTCTGCACAACAATGGAGGTTCCTGCTGGTCGTCTATCAACTCCTTCACTTTTGTAACTCCTTCAGGAACTTTATCATGCATTCAAGTTTTTATTTTCTTTTTCTTTTAAGACTTGGTATTCCCTCTTTTTTCTTTAGTACAGTATTATGGTCATAACAAGTCTGATGATGTTAGCTACATTCACAACACCAACAGCTGGGGATTGACTAATTTTTCTTACTTTCAGTATTTACTTAATCACTCTTTTATGACCTTATCACTACACTGCTGCTATAATCAACCAACATATGTATTTGTTAATATTTCAGATCACACCGTTAACCCAATTAACTGTTTGGATATTTTGTGTCAACACTGGGGCCAGTAGCCTGATCAGCTGAGTGCTACCCTCCCTCACTCAAATTTCATTCAAATTTAAATTGAAAAATTCTTGATCCTATCACATTATTCGCACTCTTGATAGCTATTACACTCTTGTAGGTATGTTCACTGATTCACTCACGTACGATGACCGCTAATAATATCTTAGGACAGCCACTAGAACGCTAAATCCTGGGAGCACTATTTAGCGATACTGCTTCACGTGTGTGTGTGTGTGTGTGTGTGTGTGTGTGTGTGTGTGTGTGTGTGTGTGTGTGTGTGTGTGTGTGTGTGTGTGTGTGTGTGTGTGTGTGTGTGTGTATGTGTATGTGTGTGTGTGTGTGTGTGTGTCTGCTCGCTAGCCAGAATATCATTTCTTCTTTTGCATTTTAATTAAAAATTTGGTTACATATTATATAATATTGTATATTTTTGCATAATATTTAAATAGGTCCTTTCTTTTATAATTTGTTTGCACTCAGTGGTAGACACAAAGTTTGTCTTCGTCAAATTAAATATATTTAGCTACGAATGTTTTAAAACGGTGTTTCCTTTATCTCAGTAATCATTTACATATTTAATATAATTTTAAATAATATTCACCAATAAAATGAACTTAATTGGGAACTCTTTATTTTATAATTGTACGAAGCTAAAGTTGAGACTCGATACTCCGTTACCAAAGTTAATATCTCGTCTTAAAACTCGCTAGTATACAGCCAAAATCTCGGGATATTTAAGAAGAATTTTCACAGATGTGAGGAATGAAAATTAGACACATCAGCGACATCTGGGTATTTTAATTGTAGACGTTTCGTCATCCACTGGCTTTATCAATACAGATTCTACGACATCTTGTCGGTATTGTGTCCCATTCATGTACGATCTAAAGAATGGTCTCCAGGTGTTCCTCGTACAATTGTTACCGATTCTGATAAACGTTAGGTTAGGTAAGGTTCGTCAGGAAACAGGACCAATGTTTCCTGACGCGGGTCTTAGTCAGATGATGACCCGCCTTTGGAGCTTTTGGTCATCTGACCGAGGCCTTCCGCTGGCTTACCGGTCCACCCCTTTAAAAATTATGGTCATTTATAACCATTGTTATATAATGATAAACGTTGTTCATTGCAACGTGACTCAGTTACGTCATCTGAACAAGTTGATGATCTCACTGATACCAGACAGACTAGATATATATATATATATATATATATATATATATATATATATATATATATATATATATATATATATATATATATATATATATATATATATATATATATATATATATATATATATATATATATATATATATATATATATATATATATATATATATATATATATATATATATATATATAAGCAGTATGATGTGATCCTTTATTGACAACGTTTCGCCCACACAGTGAGCTTTATCAAGTCACCAACAGAGCTGTCTACATGGCAGGTGTTGACTCAGCCAGTGCTTGACATGTGTTGACTCAGCTAGTGCTAGGCAGGTGTTGACTCAACCAGTGCTTGGCAGGTGTGGACTAAGCCAGTGCTTGGCAGGTGTTGACTCATTCACTGATTGGCAGGTGTTGACTCAGCCAGTGCTTGGCATGTGTTGACTCAGCCAGTGCTTGGCAGGTGTGGACGAAGCCAGTGCTTGGCAGGTGTTGACTCATTCACTGATTGGAAGGTGTTGACTCAGCCAATGCTTGGCAGGTGTCGACTCAGCCAGTACTTGGAAGGTGTTGATTCAGCCAGTATTTGGCAGGTGCTGAATCAGCCAGTGCTTGGTAGGTGTTGACTCAGCCAGTACTTGGCAGGTGTTGACTCAGCAAGTGCTTGGCAGGTGTTTACTCAACCAGTGTTTGGCAGGTGTTGACTCAGCCAGTGCTTGACAGGTGTTGACTATGCCAGCGCTTGGCAGGTGTTGAGTCACCCACTGCTTGGCATGTGTTGACTCAGCCAATGCTTGGCAGGTGTTGACTCAGCCAGTGTTTGAAAGGTGTTGACTCAGCCAGTGTTTGGCAGGTGTTGATTCAGATAGTGCTTGGCAGGTGTTGACTCAGCCAGTGCCTGTCAGGTGTTGACTCAGCCAGTGCTTGGCAGGTGTTGACTCAACCAGTGCTTGGCAGGTGCTCACTCAAGCAGTGCTTGGCAGATGTTGAATTAGCCAGTGCTTTGCAAGTGTTGACTCAGCCAGAGTGCTTGGCAGATGTTGACTTAGCCAATGCTTGGCAGGTGTTGACTCAGCCAGTGCCTGGCAGGTGTTGACTCAACCAGAGTTTGGCAGGTGTTGACTCAGCCAGTGCTTGGCAAGTGTTGACTCAGCTAGTGCTTGGCAGGTGTTGAATCAGTCAGTGCTTGGCAGGTGTTGACTCAGCCAGTGCTTGCCAGGCGTTGACTCAGCCAGTGCTTGGCAGCTGTTGACTCAGCTAGTGCTTGGCAGGTGTTGACTCAGCCAGTGCTTGGCAGGCGTTGACTCAGCCAGTGCTTGGCAGGTGTTGACTCAACCAGTGCTTGGCAGGTGTTGACTCAACCAGTGCTTGGCAGGTGCTCACTCAAGCAGTGCTTGGCAGATGTTGAATTAGCCAGTGCTTTGCAAGTGTTGACTCAGCCAGAGTGCTTGGCAGATGTTGACTTAGCCAATGCTTGGCAGGTGTTGACTCAGCCAGTGCCTGGCAGGTGTTGACTCAACCAGAGTTTGGCAGGTGTTGACTCAGCCAGTGCTTGGCAAGTGTTGACTCAGCCAGTGCTTGGCAGGTGTTGAATCAGTCAGTGCTTGGCAGGTGTTGACTCAGCCAGTGCTTGCCAGGCGTTGACTCAGCCAGTGCTTGGCAGCTGTTGACTCAGCTAGTGCTTGGCAGGTGTTGACTCAGCCAGTGCTTGGCAGGTGTTGACTCAGCCAGTGCTTGGCAGGTGTTGACTCAACCAGTGCTTGGGAGGTGTTGATTCAGCCAGTGCTTGGCAGGAGTTGACCCAGCCAGTGTTTGGCAGGTGTTGACTCAGCCAGTGTTTGGCAGGTGACTCAGGAAGGGTTTGGCAGGTATTGACTCAGGCAGTGCTTGGCAGGTGTTGACTCAGGGAGTGCTTGGAAGGTGTTGTCTCAGAAAGTGCTTGGCAGGTGTTGAGTCAACAAGTGCTTGGCATGTGTTGACTCAGCCAGTGCTTGGCATGTGTTGACTTAGCCAGTGCTTGGCAGGTGTTGACTCAACCAGTGCTTGGCAGGTGCTCACTCAAGCAGTGCTTGGCAGATGTTGAATTAGCCAGTGCTTTGCAAGTGTTGACTCAGCCAGAGTGCTTGGCAGATGTTGACTTAGCCAATGCTTGGCAGGTGTTGAGTCAGCCAGTGCCTGGCAGGTGTTGACTCAACCAGAGTTTGGCAGGTGTTGACTCAGCCAGTGCTTGGCAAGTGTTGACTCAGCCAGTGCTTGGCAGGTGTTGAATCAGTCAGTGCTTGGCAGGTGTTGACTCAGCCAGTGCTTGCCAGGCGTTGACTCAGCCAGTGCTTGGCAGCTGTTGACTCAGCTAGTGCTTGGCAGGTGTTGACTCAGCCAGTGCTTGGCAGGTGTTGACTCAGCCAGTGCTTGGCAGGTGTTGACTCAACCAGTGCTTGGGAGGTGTTGATTCAGCCAGTGCTTGGCAGGAGTTGACCCAGCCAGTGTTTGGCAGGTGTTGACTCAGCCAGTGTTTGGCAGGTGACTCAGGAAGGGTTTGGCAGGTATTGACTCAGGCAGTGCTTGGCAGGTGTTGACTCAGGGAGTGCTTGGAAGGTGTTGTCTCAGAAAGTGCTTGGCAGGTGTTGAGTCAACAAGTGCTTGGCATGTGTTGACTCAGCCAGTGCTTGGCATGTGTTGACTTAGCCAGTGCTTGGCAGGTGTTGAATCAGTCAGTGCTTGAGAAGTGTTGACTCAGCCAGTGCTTGCGAGGTGTTGACTCAGCCAGTGCTTGGCAGGTGTGGACTCAGCCAGTGCTTGGCAGGTATTGACTCAGCCAGTGCTTGCGAGGTGTTGACTCAGCCAGTGCTTGGCAGGTGTTGACTCAGCCAGTGCTTGGCAGGTGTGGACTCAGCCAGTGCTTGGCAGGTGTGGACTCAGCCAGTGCTTGGCAGGTGTGGACTCAGCCAGTGCTTGGCAGGTGTGGACTCAGCCAGTGCTTGGCAGGTGTGGACTCAGCCAGTGCTTGGCAGGTGTTGACTCAGCCAGTGCTTGCGAGGTGTTGACTCAGCCAGTGCTTGGCAGGTGTTGACTCAGCCAGTGCTTGGCAGGTGTGGACCCAGTGCTTGGCAGGTGTGGACTCAGCCTGTGCTTGGCAGGTGTTAACTCAGCCTGTGCTTAAATAAATTCAGAGAGAAGTAAATTTTCGGTGGTCTGTAAACAATGAAATAACTTTTCAATCATTTCTCTTACGTTTTTCATTTATTAAATGCCATAAATTTTCTCTAAACTTTTAACATTTGCCCCCAAAATTTGCTATATTATATCAACTAAATTTCTCTCATTCTCTGTGAACGTGATGGAATTTTATCTATTTTTTCGAGGAATGTCACTCTAGTTTCTATATATTTCTCTCGCCTCTGTAACTGTATCCTGCTTGTCACTTTCAGTATTCAAATTCTTACCACATATTCTTACCACATATTCTTACTACATATTCAGATTTTCTTTCCTATTATATATTCGATGAACATATTCATTTGTTTATGTTTTAGTAAATTAGTTGAAGCTGTAATTACTTGACACATATTCTTCGTTGTTGCATTACTATTGTCTATATTAAAAAAAAACATTTTAAAATTTCATACTTTTTCTTAACTGTTTAAAATTTGCTATTTCATCAAAGGACTGTATTGCCTAACTACGTAATTTAGATCCTAGTACATGTGTCTTTTATTCTCTGGTACATCAAATTTTAATTTACCCTAGCTAAAATTCGCTTGTTAAAATGCTTTCAACACGTTAGCTATCATAAATTTAATTACCTGATGGAAGGATTTTAGTGATCTTAGTGATAACTGGAATGTTTGTTTGTGTCCAGGTCCACTGGTGAACGTGACAGCAGTGATGGAAGGAGAAGTCTTGTTACCCTGTGATGTCTCCACGACCTTGGAAGACGACCACCCAGTCCTTGTAATGTTTTACAGCAATGACTCAGGCACACCTATTTACACGTAAGTACCTCATTACCTGCCCTTGCATCAGCCATTCTCTGAAGAATACAAATCACAATTCCGTAGCTGAAATAACTCACATATAGTCCACAAACGACTGCACTAACATTTCAGAACTAGCCCATAATACAAAAGAGAATATTTCAGAACGAACTCACACGTCAATATCTTGAAAAGATATGTAACTCACACGAAATCGTGACTACAAATATGAGCAAATCACAGAACCTTAACTGGAACAATTGATAGCTCTCTCACATTACTGTTTCTGGAACAATTTACAAGTAACCCACAATAATTTAGCTGAAAATCCCAAACTGGTCCAGAATACCATATTTCTACAAGTTTATATAAGAATAATTTGGCACCATTTATTTATTTATATATTTAAATATTTATTTTTTATTGTAGTAACTTTTAACAAATGTAAATGACCAAGAATAAAATAAATCTGTTCCATCTCTTATGTTTCTCTAAATATTTTGCGTTATAATTTACATCATATAATAGGCTTTATTTTTTGGGTATGAATGTGGCAGAGAAGTTACATAGCAACTAAGATCAAATTACAGCTTCTGTTGAAACTTTATGCTGGCGTTTAATCAGGAAATTTTGACTGGCTGACTCCTGGAACAGGAGAATTTCCTGAGTTTGGATGGTAGACCAAACAAAAGCTCTTAAATAAAAGAGGGAGTGCGCTTGTTTTTTCCAAATCAGTTTCCGTTACTCAGTGTTGCCAGATATACATAAATTTCTGTATAACATTTGAAATTTAGCAACAGATCCTGAATTTGCGAATTCTATGCAAAATTTCGCAATATATGTAAGGATTTCGACTAATCCCATTTCGAATATCTTTTTGAAAAAAATACATGAGTATTCATTGTGATCATATACATTCTCGACTATCCCTATGCAATCAGTGTGTATTAATCATATACACCAGGAACATTTATACATATTCACTAATAAGAAACAAGTGTGGGCACAGTGGTGACCATATCAACAGTTCCTGGTGCCGTGATGCTGGCTGGGAGGGCCAGCTCAGCATAACAAATGCCATAACTAATGCCTACAGAACTTGGCAGTGACCCAAGTCACTCGCCATGATGGGTTCTACACATTCATTGTGTTAACACCACAGTTCAGAGAGAGTCGATAACCACTCTGACCAGCACACACAGCCACCAGTGTCAGGTGAGTCAACAATATTAACTTACGACTTGTGGTAGACAGGCTTCAAGCAAATTTAATTCTTCACAAGTAGTCTTACTCCATGGCTATGCTTCTTGGCACCATATCAGTCTTTCAGTGCTACATGAATAATAAAAAACAGATTTTTGAATGTTTTTAAATATATCTGATAACCAGTTAATCTTGTACAGTGTTCTCTTAACACTTTTGTCCCATAGGTGAAAGCTTCAGTTAAGGATTCGAGCGAGGATGATTCGGCTGCAGCAGTAGACAATAAGTTGGAAATAAAATCGTATTCAATACTGTATTGCCAATAAAGTACAACCTGTGCTGCAAAGAAATACAACCTGTTTTCCAAAGAAAATACGTGTCTTCCAAAGAAAATGCAACCTATGTTGCAAACAAATACAACTTTTGCTGCAAAGAAAAGAAAATACAACCTGTGCTTAACATGCCTTATGTACGTGATAGAAGTAAAAGGAATGATAAAAGAAAGTAAACTTCGATTGGCAGCATTTATATGTGATCATGATTTATCAATAAGAACAGGTGAACACATTCCTAAACTCACCTCAGCAATTTGGCCAGATTCTGATAGTGAAAAGAATTTGAAGAATATATGCAGTCAAATTATATAAGTTATCAGTAATGTTATTGGTTTAGCAAAGTTCTGCCAAACTATTACAGAAGTTGCAAAATTCGAAATATTCACTTAATATTGATGAGACACTGATGAGGGATGTACCTAACATTTGTGCCTGGCAGCTCAAACTATAGTGGCTGATCAGATTGAAGAAGATTGATACCTAGGGCTGATTCCTGAACAAGATGCTTATGCCACTGATTTATATGATACTCTTACCAAATTCTTTACTAGCAATCATATTCCTTACAAAGAAGATTTGGGACTGTAATAAAGTTGGTAGAATTACCGACAATATGTAAAGTAAAAGGACACAGGTGCAACTAATGTGACATTGCACCTCACTTTGAGCCTTTATATACCCTCTGTGTCCATGTATTGTTCGTAATGGCTTGATAAAGCTCCTGGAGAGCGAAACGTTGCCACAATAAATGTCACATTAGTTGCACTTGTGTCCTTTTACTTGACAAGATTTGGGACGTTGATGGTGCAGATTCAATGTTAAGGGTTCGTAATTCGCTGTCATCTTAGTTGAATAAGGAGCTACCATAACTTTTTATAATGAACTGTATATGACTTTTTTTTCCTCTCTGTGCTTCTTTTGCACATGCAACTCTACGTCAAGGTGTAGGAGATTTTGCCCTTGTTGCATTCAGCTATTTTTACTTCAGTCAAAAACGCACTGGGATTTTCAAAGTATTTCAATCATTTGTCAATATTAAACCCCACAAACTGCCACACTCAAACCACTCATTTATCATTACACGTGGTTGCTTCAAGGTTGCTTGAGTAGAACGACACATTCAAGCTCTACTTTCAGGAGCTGTCCTCAGTGAGAGGCTCCTCTATGTGAAATAATCCAGCAGGAACTCAATAATCCCTTCATAAAGCTGTATCTAAGGTATTTAGATTTTGTTCTCCTTATCTTCAACAATTTGAACAATAAAATGCAGTCAGAGCGTCCTCTGGTTCATACATTACATAAATCAGTGTCACTGTCTATCAGAACCTCGCTTGAGTGTTACCCTGATTTTATTTACGAAGCAAAGACACCAATAATAAATACAAATATAAGAATTTTCATAAGTTAAAGGAACTTTCATCCATCTACCCTGGAGCTACTACTGGGGAATCACTCACTCAGCAAATATTTCCATCAAAAGTCGTGAAAGTTATTCGTCAGCGGTGCCAAATACTTTACATCGAAGGAGCAAGTCAGATATGTTGAAGATTTCCGTTTGCTGGTTCTACTTTTAAATCCCTCGAGGCCCTGAATCATCAGGTTGTCATGAGTAAATCTGTGGAGTCAATTGCTGCACTAATGGCTTCATTTCCCTCACTAGTAACATTACGTAATGTTCAAGTTCTAGACAGAGAATGGCGGAAGCTAAGAAACAGCGACATACTCAGATATGATTCAAGTATAACTTCCTTTTGGATTAAAGTGACCGATGCAAATAGTGGGGATGATGACCCAATAGATTTTGATGCTCATTTTGTTTTACCTACAATATTCAAGCGCAACTGTAAACACTTGAAAACAAAATTAAATAATAGCCTCTCATCAGGCTATTCCTTAATTCTGTAGAATGCTTCCCAACTGGTGAGAGTTTTTACGGACTCAGAGTAACTAGGGAAATGTTAAACAGAATGAATAGTGAAATGTATGAAAAAGAATGTCCTGAGGCTCAAGCTGTTGCTGTTGAGAATTAAGTTCATAAGACTTGTATGTTATGGAACAAATGTTTACGTTTTACCAAGCATTTATGTCACTGTGAGAATGTGATGTTTCAGCATCACTGTTTACACAGAAATAAATTTATTATTTAGAACAAAACTTGTTTAATTCATATTTTTATTATGATAAAATTAATATTTAAGTATCTAAGTATTTTAAATAAACTTCACATATGCACAGTAATGATATATAAAGAAATTTTTTTTTTATTCAATATAACGACATTTTACGTCAAAATTTGTGCGAATTATGCCGAACTTGTCATTAATCCGCCACAGTCTTGCTAGAGAGGCGCTAATACTACAGTTGTGAACTGCAGATATCCCGACTCCTCCTTCAAAGTGCAGGTCCAGCACCTCGCATCTCCAGGACTCAAGTCTGGCTAACTGGTTCCCCTGGATCCCTTCGTAAATGTTATTTTGTTACTCCTGTATTTCTGGATCATTTATGTCTTGCTCTTTTCCTGCTACAACAGTGCTAGCATCACTGTCTCCATCTAGCGCCCTGTCTTTCATTTCTGTAGCTTTACGGGCACTGTCTTCCAAAACAGCAACAGGGGTAACAGCTCCAGCTGTCCCGCTCCTTTTATTTTCCCAAATGTCATACAAGACTGTCAAATTTTCGAAAAAGGACTTTTTTGTTGGTGTTTTTGACATGTTGCTTTGGTAGCTGGAACAATTCAAAACTAACCCAGATATCCTAGCTGGAATAATTCATTACTAAACTTTATTACCAAAGTATTAAAGCTATATTAATTCATATCTAACTTATAATATTGCAACTGGAATTAAATTAATTTTGGTTAATGAAAAAAATAATAATCTTGTTCCAAAAGACCCTTGGAAAACTTACCTAACCTTAAGTTAACACAGTTTAATTTAGCTTAACCCAACTAAACATATTTTACATAAGTTTTCAATAATTTAATAAACAATCACAATGAAATATATTTTTTTTCGTAATGTTCAGAATAAATTTAACGAAATTATTACACACAAAAATTTTCGCTTGCCTTATTCGGCAGGACGTGCGATGCTATTTAAGCCAAAATAGAAAGTTTTATCTATTCGGCACGATATATATATATATATATATATATATATATATATATATATATATATATATATATATATATATATATATATATATATATATATATTTATTTATTTATTTATTTATTTATTTATTATCACACTGGCCGATTCCCACCAAGGCAGGGTGGCCAGAAAAAGAAAAACTTTCACCATCATTCACTCCATCACTGTCTTGCCAGAAGGGTGCTTTACACTACAGTTTTTAAACTGCAACATTAACACCCCTCCTTCAGAGTGCAGGCACTGTACTTCCCATCTCCAGGACTCAAGTCCGGCCTGCCGGTTTCCCTGAACCCCTTCATAAATGTTACTTTGCTCACACTCCAACAGCACGTCAAGTATTAAAAACCATTTGTCTCCATTCACTCCTATCAAACACGCTCACGCACGCCTGCTGGAAGTCCAAGCCCCTCGCACACAAAACCTCCTTTACCCCCTCCCTCCAACCCTTCCTAGGCCGACCCCTACCCCGCCTTCCTTCCACTACAGACTGATACACTCTTGAAGTCATTCTGTTTCGCTCCATTCTCTCTACATGTCCGAACCACCTCAACAACCCTTCCTCAGCCCTCTGGACAACAGTTTTGGTAATCCCGCACCTCCTCCTAACTTCCAAACTACGAATTCTCTGCATTATATTCACACCACACATTGCCCTCAGACATGACATCTCCACTGCCTCCAGCACTTCTCCTCGCTGCAACATTCATCACCCATGCTTCACACCCATATAAGAGTGTTGGTAAAACTATACTCTCATACATTCCCCTCTTTGCCTCCAAGGACAAAGTTCTTTGTCTCCACAGACTCCTAAGTGCACCACTCACCCTTTTCCCCTCATCAATTCTGTGATTCACCTCATCCTTCATAGACCCATCCGCTGATACGTCCACTCCCAAATATCTGAATACATTCACCTCCTCCATACTCTCTCCCTCCAATCTGATATCCAATCTTTCATCACCTAATATTTTTGTTATCCTCATAACCTTACTCTTTCCTGTATTCACTTTTAATTTTCTTCTTTTTCACACCCTACCAAATTCATCCACCAATCTCTGCAACTTCTCTTCAGAATCTCCCAAGAGCACAGTGTCATCAGCAAAGAGCAACTGTGACAACTCCCACTTTATGTGTGATTCTTTATCTTTTAACTCCACGCCTCTTGTCAAGACCCTCGCATTTACTTCTCTTACATCCCCATCTATAAATATATTAAACAACCACGGTGACATCACACATCCTTGTCTAAGGCCTACTTTTACTGGAAAATAATTTCCCTCTTTCCTATGTACTCTAACTTGAGCCTCACTATCCTCGTAAAAACTCTTCACTGCTTTCAGTAACCTATCTCCTACACCATACACCTGCAACATCTGCCACATTGCCCCCCTATCCACCCTGTCATACGCCTTTTCCAAATCCATAAATGCCACAAAGACCTCTTTAGCCTTATCTAAATACTGTTTACTTATATGTTTCACTGTAAACACCTGGTCCACACACCCCCTACCTTTCCTAAAGCCTCCTTGTTCATCTGCTATCCTATTCTCAGTCTTACTTTTAATTCTTTCAATAATACCTCTACCATACACTTTACCAGGTATACTCAACAGACTTATACCCCTATAATTTTTGCACTCTCTTTTGTCCCCTTTGCCTTTATACAAAGGAACTATGCATGCTCTCTGCCAATCCGTAGGTACCTTACCCTCTTCCATACATTTATTAAATAATTGCACCAACCACTCCAAAACTATATCCCCACCTGCTTTTAACATTTCTATCTTTATCCCATCAATCCCGGCTGCCTTACCCCCTTTCATTTTACCTTCTGCCTCACGAACTTCCCCCACACTCACAACTGGCTCTTCCTCACTCCTACAAGATGTTATTCCTCCTTGCCCTATACACGAAATCACATCTTCCCTATCTTCATCAACATTTAACAATTCCTCAAAATATTCCCTCCATCTTCCCAATACCTCTAACTCTCCATTTAATAACTCTCCTCTCCTATTTTTAACTGACAAATCCATTTGTTCTCTAGGCTTTCTTAACTTGTTAATCTCACTCCAAAACTTTTCCTTATTTTCAACAAAATTTGTTGATAACATTTCACCCACTCTCTCATTTGCTCTCTTTTTACATTGCTTCACCACTCTCTTAACCTCTCTCTTTTTCTCCATATACTCTTCCCTCCTTACATCACTTCTACTTCGTAAAAACTTCTCATATGCTAACTTTTTCTCCCTTACTACTCTCTTTATATCATCATTCCACCAATCGCTCCTCATCCCTCCCGCACCCACCTTCCTGTAACCACAAACTTCTGCTGAACACTCTAACACTACATTTTTAAACCTACCCCATACCTCTTCGACCCCACTGCCTATGCTCTCATTAGCCCATCTATCCTCCAATAGCTGTTTATATCTTTCCCTAACTGCCTCCTCTTTTAGTTTATAAACCTGCACCTCTCTCTTCCCTGATGCTTCTATTCTCCTTGTATCCTATCTTCCTTTTACTCTCAGTGTAGCTACAACTAGAAAGTGATCTGATATATCTGTGGCCCCTCTATAAACATGTACATCCTGAAGTCTACTCAACAATCTTTTATCTACCAATACATAAGCCCACAAACTACTGTCATTTCGACCTACATCATATCTTGTATGCTTATTTATCCTCTTTTTCTTAAAATATGTATTACCTATAACTAAACCCCTTTCTATACAAAGTTTTAACCTCTCTCTTTTTCTCCATATACTCTTCCCTCCTTGCATCACTTCTACTTTGTAAAAACTTCTCATATGCTAACTTTTTCTCCCTTACTACTCTCTTTATATCATCATTCCACCAATCGCTCCTCTTCCCTCCCGCACCCACTTTCCTGTAACCACAAACTTCTGCTGAACACTCTAACACTACATTTTTAAACCTACCCCATACCTCTTCGACCCCACTGCCTATGCTCTCATTAGCCCATCTATCCTCCAATAGCTGTTTATATCTTTCCCTAACTGCCTCCTCTTTTAGTTTATAAACCTTCACCTCTCTCTTCCCTGATGCTTCTATTCTCCTTGTATCCCATCTACCTTTTACTCTCAGTGTAGCTACAACTAGAAAGTGATCTGATATATCTGTGGCCCCTCTATAAACATGTACATCCTGAAGTCTACTCAACAGTCTTTTATCTACCAATACATAATCCAACAAACTACTGTCATTTCGCCCTACATCATATCTTGTATGCTTATTTATCCTCTTTTTCTTAAAATATGTATTACCTATAACTAAACCTTTTTCTATACAAAGTTCAATCAAAGGGCTCTCATTATCATTTACACCTGGCACCCCAAACTTACCTACCACACCCTCTCTAAAAGTTTCTCATACTTTAGCATTCAGGTCCCCTACCACAATTACTCTCTCACTTGGTTCAAAGGCTCCTATACATTCACTTAACATCTCCCAAAATCTCTCTCTCTCCTCTGCATTCCTCTCTTCTCCAGGTGCATACACGCTTATTAGGACCCACTTCTCGCATCCAACCTTTACTTTAATCCACATAATTCTTGCATTTACACATTCATATTCTCTTTTCTCCTTCCATAACTGATCATTCAACATTACTGCTACCCCTTCCTTTGCTCTAACTCTCTAATATATATATATATATATATATATATATATATATATATATATATATATATATATATATATATATATATATATATATATATATATATATATATATATATATATATATTATAGGTAATATTTTAAGAAAAAGAGGATAAATAAGTATACAAGATATGATGTAGGGCGAAATGACAGTAGTTTGTTGGATTATGTAGACTTCAGGATGTACATGTTTATAGAGGGGCCAAAGATATATCAGATCACTTTCTAGTTGTAGCTACACTGAGAGTAAAAGGTAGATGGGATACAATGAGAATAGAAGCATCAGGGAAGAGAGAGGTGAAGGTTTATAAACTAAAAGAGGAGGCAGTTAGGGTAAGATATAAACAGCTATTGGAGGATAGATGGGCTAATGAGAGCATAGGCAATGGGGTCGAAGAGGTATGGGGTAGGTTTAAAAACGTAGTGTTAGAGTGTTCAGCAGAAGTTTGTGGTTACAGGAAAGTGGGTGCGGGAGGGAAGAGGAGCGATTGGTGGAATGATGGTGTAAAGAGAGTAGTAAGGGTGAAAAAGTTAGCAAATGAGAAGTTTTTACAAAGTAGAAGTGATACAAAGAGGGAAGAGTATATGGAGAAAAAGAGAGAGGTTAAGAGAGTGGTGAAGCAATGTAAAAAGAGAGCAAATGAGAGAGTGTGTGAGATGTTATCAACCAATTTTATTGAAAATAAGAAAAAGTTTTGGAGTGAGATTAACAAGTTAAGGAAGCCTAGAGAACAAATGGATTTGTCAGTTAAAAATAGGAGAGGAGAGTTATTAAATGGAGAGTTAGAGGTATTGGGAAGATGGAGGGAATATTTTGAGGAATTGTTAAATATTGATGAAGATAGGGAAGCTGTGATTTCGTGTATAAGGCAAGGAGGAATAACAACTTGTAGGAGTGAGGAAGAGCAAGTTGTGAGTGTGGGGGAAGTTCGTGAGGCAGTAGGTAAAATGAAAGGGGGTAAGGCAGCTGGGATTGATGGGATAAAGGTAGAAATGTTAAAAGCATTTGGGGATATGGTTTTGGAGTGGTTGGTGCAATTATTTAATAAATGTATGGAAGAGGGTAAGGTACCTACGGATTGGCAGAGAGCATGCATAGTTCCTTTGTATAAAGGCAAAGGGGACAAAAGAGAGTGCAAAAATTATAGGGGGATAAGTCTGTTGAGTATACCTGGTAAAGTGTATGGTAGAGTTATTATTGAAAGAATTAAGAGTAAGACGGAGAATAGGATAGCAGATGAACAAGGAGGCTTTAGGAAAGGTAGGGGGTGTGTGGACCAGGTGTTTACAGTGAAACATGTAAGTGAACAGTATTTAGATAAGGCTAAAGAGGTCTTTGTGGCATTTATAGATTTGGAAAAGGCATATGACAGGGTGGAGAGGGGGGCAATGTGGCAGATGTTGCATGTGTATGGTGTAGGAGGTAGGTTACTGAAAGCAGTGAAGAGTTTTTACGAGGATAGTGAGGCTCAAGTTAGAGTATGTAAGAAAGAGGGAAATTATTTCCCAGTAAAAGTAGGATTTAGACAAAGATGTGTGATGTCACCGTGGTAGTTTAATATATTTATGGATGGGGTTGTAAGAGAAATAAATGCGATGGTCTTGGCAAGAGGCGTGGAGTTAAAAGATAAAGAATCACACATAAAGTGAGAGTTGTCACAGTTGCTCTTTGCTGATGACACTGTGCTCTTGGGAGATTCTGAAGAGAAGTTGCAGAGGTTGGTGGATGAATTTGGTAGGGTATGCAAAAGAAGAAAATTAATAGTGAATAAAGGAAAGAGTAAGGTTATGAGTATAACAAAAAGATTGGGTGATGAAAGATTGGATATCAGATTGGAGGGAGAGAGTATGGAGGAGGTGAATGTATTCAGATATTTGGTAGTGGACGTGTCAGCGGATGGGTCTATGAAGGATGAGGTGAATCATAGAATTGATGAGGACAAAGAACTTTGTCCATGGAGGCAAAGAGGGGAATGTATGAGAGTATAGTTTTACCAACGCTCTTATATGGGTGTGAAGCATGGGAGATGAATGTTACAGCGAGGAGAAGGCTGGAGGCAGTGGAGATGTCATGTCTGAGGGCAATGTGTGGTGTGAATATAATGCAGAGAATTCGTAGTTTGGAAGTTAGGAGGAGGTGTGGGATTACCAAAACTGTTGTCCAGAGGGCTGAGGAAGGGTTGTTGAGGTGGTTTGGACATGTAGAGAGAATGGAGCGAAACAGAATGACTTCAAGAGTGTATCAGTCTGTAGTGGAAGGAAGGCGGGGTAGGGGTCTGCCTAGGAAAGGTTGGAGGGAGGGGTTAAAGGAGGTTTTGTGTGCGAGGGTCTTGGACTTCCAGCACGCATGCGTGAGCGTGTGTGATAGGAGTGAATGGAGACAAATGGTTTTTAATACTTGACGTGCTGTTGGAGTGTGACCGAAGTAACATTTATGAAGGGATTCAGGGAAACCGGCAGGCCGGACTTGAGTCCTGGAGATGGGAAGTACAGTGCCTGCACTCTGAAGGAGGAAGCATATAAAGGGTCTAGCCCACACCTCACTATCACATCCCACAACAAAGCAACACCTGATGCGCGACTCATAAGAAAGGGAACACTGCAGCAGGCCTGCTGGCCCAACTAGACAGGTCCTTCACACAACCCACCAACAAAATATTCTACCCAAGAATTAGGAATTTTAAAATTTATTTTTTGTCCAATGTATTATTAAATTCTTCCCAAATTCTATTAATTATACATGGATCTAATTTATATAAACCAAAGGAAATATTCATATTATTGTCAAAACTGCTTTTTATGAAACAAGATTCAATTATATTCCTGTCGACCATGGACTTGCATGATACAACTTTCTCAACTTTTTGAAAATCAATTGGATGGTTATAATCTCTCACATGAATAAATAGAGTATTGGAATCTTGTCCAGTTCTAATGCTATGTTTATGTTGTTTTAATCTTAGTTCGAGATTTTTACCAGTTTGACCCTAATAACATCCGTCAGCATTTTGGGGGGAATTCTTTATCAAAAGTTTTTTTTACTGTATCAAGATTTTTAAATACAACTTTGATATTAAAAGTCTTAAGAAGAGAAGGCATATCAACCAAGTTTTCATGGTAAGGGAGAACCAACATATTTTTAGTTGAATAAGGCTGGTTGTCCCTTTTTGGATTGTAAAAAGTATTTCTAGCAATTTTAAAAGATTTATCAATTACGTTTCTTGGGTATTTCAAATCATTACCTATTTCATAAATTTTGGATATTTCCTCAAATATGAACTCTGGACTACAAAAAAACATTGATGAGAAAACAGACAGTTTAACTCTATCTTGATGTGAAGAATAATAGTGGACATAGGAACAGTTATTTGTAGGTTTTCTGTAAATTTTAAATTTGAATTCATTATTACCCTTAATAATTAAAACATCTAGAAAAAGCAATAAGTTATTTTCTTCAAACTCAACAGTAAAGTTTATAGAATGGGCTAAGTTATTTAATTTGCCAAGGAAATGGTGTATATCTACATTTTTGGGCATAAGGCACAAAATATCATCAACATATCTGAACCATTTAGCTCTATTAGGGAGGATAGTGTTAAGCAATCTTGTTTCAAAAAATTCCATGTATAGGTTACTAAGAACAGGTAAAAGAGGATTTCCCATTGCCATACCAAACTTCTGAGTGTAAAACTTATCATTAAATACAAATTTTGCATCAACAATGCAAAGTTTAATAAGAGTTTAATAAGATAGTAGGAACTGGCAATGGTAAATCATAATTAACAAGTTCTTCAGATAAGAAACTTAATAAATCATCAACTGAAACTTTTGTAAACAAGGAAATAACATAAAACTAACCATGTTAAAATCATTTAAGTCAGTCAAGGAGCTTAATTTATCAACTAAATCTATGTTGTTTTTAACATTAAAGTTAGAAATTTTTCAAACAATAGGGCTCAAAACGTCAATAAGCCATTTGGATAATTTATATGAAACTGACCCTATGGAGCTAATAATTGGTCTGACTGGACTCCCTGGTTTGTGTGTTTTTATTAGTCCATACATGTAAGGTAAAGATGGATTAGTGGAAGTAAATTGTTTGACTAATTCATCTTTGCCTTTCAGTAGAAGTTTTATTGTTTTATTGAAATTGCTGTTAACGGTTTCTAGGGGATTTTTTCTAAGTTTAGAATAGGTTTCAGTATCATCTAAGAGATTATTCATTTTTTCTTGGTAATCATTTTCTTTCATAATTACTATTGCATTTATTTTAACTGCTTTAGTAAGGCGCAAATTTTTATTATTATTAAGTGTATCATAAGACTTAAAGAATCTTTGAGGGCAATTGGGAATGTTTGGTTTTAACATAGAGCTATATACCATTCCTTTACTAATATTTATTTCATCAGTGGATAAATCAGAAAATTTTTCAAAGTTACAAAAGGCTTTTGCAATTTCAACATTATTAAGTTTTTTTGAAGTTGCAAAACTTAGACCAAAACCTAGAGCAGCCGTTGTATTTTTGTCTAAAATTTCATATATATATATATATATATATATATATATATATATATATATATATATATATATATATATATATATATATATATGTGTGTGTGTGTGTGTGTGTCGTGCCGAATAGGTAAAACTGGTCAATTAGCAAGAACTCATTTAAAATTAAGTCCTTTCCAAAATTTTCTCTTATACGTTTAAAGATATATTTTTTTCATTAATGATAATGTAAAAATTTATAATTTTGCATCAAAAGAATCTTAGAAAACTTACCTAACCTCATTATAACAAGAACAATTTATTTTAGCCTAACCCAACTAAATATATTTTAGATTTGTTTACAATAATTTAATACTAAACAAACGCAGTGAAATATATTTTTTTCGTTAGGTTCAGAATGATTTTGGTGAAATTATTGCATACACAAATTTTCGCTTGTCTTATATGGCAAGATGAGCTTTGCTATTTAAGCCAAGATCGCAAGTTCTGCCTATTCGGCACGACATATATATATATATTTATATATATGTGTGTGTGTGTGTGTGTGTGTGTGTGTGTGTGTGTGTGTGTGTGTGTTTGTGTGTGTTACAAAGTAATGTATGAATACAGGAGCAAGAACTCAAACAAAATACTGGTGCAAACAGTAATATGAAACACTGTTCCTTGAGCACTGTAGATAAATTGCATTGTGCAAGAACTGTGCACAAGGTGCGCTTAAAGCTGGAAGAGCTGACTGAATAATGAAAGTTGAATTATTCACTAAAAGAATGGCTTCAGTAAAGTACTATGTTAAGTACCAAAACAATTATATAATGTCACAGATACTAGGAAATGCTAGACAAGTCACTCTAACTTTAATGGTTGAGAAGCTGTATAACAATACACATACGTACATGCAGAGACACTGAAGAAGCGTAACAGGTGGTGTTTGGAGATAGCGAGCTGGTGGTACTGGAGATAATATCTCGGTAGAATGCTTACGGGGCATCTACGAGATCTTCTATAGGAATAAAATGATGGGAACGGTAAAGTGAACATGAAATTGAGACAGGGAACTCGGGGGAAAGGAGAGCTATACGCCAAATACAGAGAAAATTGTGAAGCGACTGAAGCTGTTGTTTATACTGCGTGAGTCTGAACACACTTAACTGGCTATGGCACGAACATGTGAGCTCAGCTTCTGGGAGAACAGAACGCAGTATGGGAAAAAAACGCGATTGGCACCAAAGTGCACAACACTAAAGCACACGGACAGGATAGCTGTGCACAGGTAATTAATGAACTTAATGAGAACTGAATATTAACACACTGTGCTCAGTTAGCAAGTTAAATAAACGTATATTTAATAAAAAAAACATGAACCAAAGTCACTGAACTGGCTGGAGAAGATGTGAAGAGTAGTTGATAGCAAAATGAGTCAAGTCAGTGGTACTCGTGTGTTCAGTCGAGCAGGCAGGCGCAAAGTAGGCTTGGCTTGGCTTGAAAAGACTAAGGTCCCACGTAGCCTAGAAGCCGGATCGTTCACTAGCTGTGGAGAAATGTCGTGAAGAATACAGCTTCGCCAGCAAAACGTGCTGAATACAGGCTGGACACAGAGAGAGAGAGAATCGAACGGTGTGGGATCGTGCTACATCCCAAGTTGGGCGGAACATACGGAATTGCGGTATTCTCGTCCACAGGATGCTGCGAGTAGTTTTGAACGCAGGTGGCGCTGATGTACACAGATGCAGCTGAATAATTGGTCGCCTCTCTCACCCCCGTAGACATGACTCCCCACTCTGCCGCTGGTGAAATCGGTGTCACCACTTTTAGAAAGATTTGCCTCTTCTGAAGGTGTCTTGTAGACTGTTAGGGTAGCGTAGAAGGTCGAGATAAATTTAGATAGACTAGCAACGTTTTATTCGGAGAATATGGGTTACACAGGTGAACAATTGAAGGTTGTCAGAGCCAGTCTTAGGGGAGGAGGTGATGACGGAATGTTAGGTAGGTACAGAGTGAGAGAGAAGCAAGGCAGGGTACGTCTACATCAGTGCCTGACATCTGGTGGGAACTTTAAAAACTAAGCCTACAGCAGTAACTCACTCTAGACTTACTGTCTACATCACCTCTCACCAGCAGCCTAACATTCACTTCTTTTACAGCCCTATCTAGAAATATGTTCAACAGTCTTCATCAACAATTAAATGTTGAATCCTTTCACAAGAGGCAGACTCAAATATATTTAATATGATTTAATGGGAAGCATAATTTAACACTGTTTTACTCATAAAATTGGCAGATGTTAAAATAAACACCTGAACGGCACTCTTTGTCATCATCTTAACAGGACGAGTCTTTCAAACTATGTGGCATAGCTTTTTGAAAGTGACTGGATCCATTTCAGGAAGCAGAAAACCGGTTCAACCACTTTGGTCGATGCTGCACCATCACATGTCAATTGCTCTGAGAATTTTGCCGGAGTTTTCGTACAGCAGTGTTGAAAATTTGACGCCGATCGTCTGAGGGGCTTCTCGTGTTCTTATTAAAATAAAATCCAAAAGTTGGAAAAAAAGCCTGGCTCCCTCTTTATGAATTCTTAATAAATAGGAATCACTGTGTTTGCTCGGCCTTCCTATGCATGTGTTGTGAGGGTATTAGGGCAGTTGTGTAAATACCTGATTAAACACTGTGCTTTTATGTTTTTAATGCATATGTGATTACCACCTCTGATAAGAAAATTCATTTTGAAATGTTAAAGTTCAATAGGGTTTCAATTACTGTCGCTTTAATTGACATCCATTTCTTTGGGTCTTCTATTTTAAAACGATTTTAGCACTATCCCAAGGAAATGTGTGGTGCGAATTTTAAATGTGTTTGAACATTGCAGATCTTTTTTTATAGTACCTGACTGAGTCCTTTCATTCAAATATCCTGGTCGCAAGGTACTGACCAGTTTCTCCTATGTTCGCAAAATCCCTGTTGATGCACGGGATTTTATATGCTTCTTGTATCTCGCTTGAAATTGTTTTTTGTAATCCTTCTTAAATAGTTACTTATCGTGTTTTAGTGGGAGTTGTATATTCTAAAAAAAGTGTCAAACTGTGGTCAATAAAGTAATGATATGATAGCAGTGTGAACCCTGATATTATTAATTATCATTTTAAAAATAATTATTAATTTGTGCGTGTGTAAAAAAGACATATACTTATTCAGTAATCAAAATGAATGCAAGTGGCATGTATAAATCTGTGCCTTCACACGTATGTCAAATGATCTGATATAAGATTTGATTTGTTTGTGCACTTAGCCAATATTCAAGAAATATATTTAAGTGAATCAACTTTCCATGGTCTCTTTGAGTAATGATTGCATTAAGAGTGCCAAATACAGTGTACTATGGGAGGGAAGATGATCCCATATTAACAAGTGTTGGCTGTAATTCTTTTCTATATCAGTGATTATATGACTAATTTCCAAATGTATTAATTATTAAAAAGTATGGCGTATCTCAGTGGTCGTATTACTTGATCTTGAGAACTAGTGAGTGATAACCTAACGTTAAATTACGTTGCTCGAATATAGTAAACTTCCTTGAATCTGATGATGCAACGCAACGCCATTGAAACTAAATACACTTTTTGAATTTGATGACAATCCTAGTTAGAAAAATAGAGAACAAAAACTTTGGAATGTGGTCTGCTCCTTGTACAAAGCCATTTCTCCATATATTTATTTTTCTACATTAGCCTAGTCCGTATTATTTTTTTCAGTGTCTCCTGTGTCAAGCCCATTCGCATTATTTCCTTCCTTTCTTTAGTATTTAATTTATTACTGCGTTATTCCTTTAATGAAAAGAGAAATGTTGAAACTCAGTCACAGCTGCTTGATAATAACAGACAACAAGTGTATAGAGGCAGGTCCTTCACCACATAAGTTGTATTATTTTAGTTATCGATGAAGCTGGTACATATTGAGCAAGTTCAGAATGCCTTAACAGGTGATAGTGAACGTTTTGTTCGTCAAGAAATAAGACGATGTTTTCAACATCCTTTGGCCAACTGAAACAGGGTTTTAATCCATTTTGAAAAGGTAATTATTAGTGCATAGCTCGTTCAACTATTGAAGTCATTATTTCGTAACCTCTCCTCCCAAAAGAAGAAAAAAAAATAACGTGTGTTCCTTCACTACATACAACGTTAGTGTGTGCAGAAACACACGCTCCATTTGAAGAAGTTGTGAATCATATTCGTGCAGATATCTAAAATACTCCATGTTTATTAGTTTTCCAGAGAGTGTTTACCGTCTTGCGCGTAAGTTGTCCCAAGAGTCAATATTTTCAGAAACATTCCCCCTCAAAAACATAAAAACGTAAGAAAGAACACTGCAATAGGCCTACTGACCCATGCGGAGCAAGTCCATGTCCCCCCCCCCCCCCGGATTAGACCAAAGACCTCCCCCACCCGGATTAGCAGAATGACCCACCCAGTCTGGTCACCTCCATTCAAGGATGGAGCACTTCACCAGACCCAGCAGCACAATTTAGTCAGGTCCAACTAACACCTACCCACACCCACTCATGTATTTATCTAACTTATTTTTAAAACTACACAACGTTTTAGCCTCAATAACTGTACTCGGGAGTTTGTTCCATTCGTCAACAACTCTATTACCAAACCAGTGCTTTCCTATATCCTTCCTGAATCTGAATTTTTCCAACTTGAAACCATTGCTGCGAGTCTTGTCTTAGCTGGAAATTTTCAGCACGCTATTTACATCCCCTTTATTTATTCCTGTTTTTTCATTTATACACCTCGATCATATTCCCCCTAATTCTACGCCTTTCGAGATAGTGCAGATTCATGGCCCTCAGTCTATCCTCATAGGGAAGATTTCTGATACATGGGATCATCTTTGTCATCCTCCTCTGTACGTTTTCCAGAGCATTTATATCCATTCTGTAATACGGTGACCAGAATTGAGCAGCATAGTCTAAATGAGGCCTAACCAAGGATATATAGAGTTGAAGGACAACCTGAGGACTTCTATTATTTATACTTCTAGATATGAAGCCAAGAATTCTGTTAGCTTTATTGCGAACACTAATGCACTGTTGTCTTGGTTTTAGATTACTGGTAACCAGAACTCCTAAATCCTTTTCGCAATCGGTAGTATTAAGATCTACATTATTTAGTTTATATGTGGCATGGTTATTTACCTGTCCAACATTTAGAACTTTGCATTTGTCAATATTAAACTGCATCTGCCACTTCTCCGACCATTGCATCAATCTATTCAAATCATCCTGGAGTGCTCTAGTGCCCTCATTAGAATGAATTGGACGGCCTATTTTGGTGTCGTCAGCAAATTTCCTTATGTCGCTATTTATTTCCTCATCTATGTCGCTTATGTAAATTGTGAACAACAACGGGCCCAACACTGACCCCTGAGGAACACCGCTTGTGACGTGCCCCCATTCTGATTTCTCCCCATTTATGCAAACTCTCTGCTGTCTATTTGTCAGCCATGCCTCTACCCAGGAAAAAATTTCTCCTCCTATTCCGTGTGCCTTAAGTTTCCTCAATAGCCTCTGATGTGGAACTCTATCGAAAGCTTTACTGAAGTCCATATATACAATATCATATTCATTACCATGATCTACCTCCTCAAACACCTTAGTGAAAAAAGTTAGTAAATTCGTAAGACAAGAACACCCCTTTGTAAAATCGTGTTGACATTCATTAATCAATCTGTGCCTGTCAAGATGGCTACGAACTGCTTTGGCAATTATTGATTCCATAAATTTTCCCACTATGGAGGTAAGGCTTATTGGTCTATAGTTCGAAGCCAAGGACCTGTCACCTGCCTTGTAAATAGGTATTACATTTGCCATTTTCCACTTATCAGGCACTATGCCAGTTTGTAGTGATACATTAAAAAGATTAGCCAAAGGTATGCTAAGTTCCTCGTTACATTCCTTTAACACCCTTGCAAACAGTTCATCAGGGCCTGGGGATTTGTTAGGTTTTAATTTCTCTATTTGTCTGAGGACCATGTCGCTAGTTACCGCAATCGTACATAATTTATTATCATCCTGTTCTACATAATCTATTATTTCAGGAATATCGCTAGTATTTTCCTGGGTGAAAACTGAGAGGAAGTAGGTATTGAGAATTTCACACATATCGTTATCACTGTCAGTGATCTGACTAGAGTTACTCTTAAGTGGGCCAATCTTGTCCCTAATCTTACTTCTGTATACCTGAAAGAACCCTTTTGGGT
The DNA here is from genome assembly GCF_038502225.1 of Cherax quadricarinatus. Taxonomy (NCBI): domain Eukaryota; kingdom Metazoa; phylum Arthropoda; class Malacostraca; order Decapoda; family Parastacidae; genus Cherax; species Cherax quadricarinatus. The sequence goes on along the minus strand of NC_091316.1, from coordinate 37,134,719 downwards.
TAGTCTTTGAATCCCTTGCGACCTTAGCCTCATAATCCCTGTTTGCTTTTCTTATTCCTTTCTTTATTTCTCTTTTTAATTGAATATATTGATTTCTTAACTGCCTATCCCCTCTTTTGATACGCCTATATATGCCTCTCTTTTGACCAGTGAGTTGTTTTAATCTATTGTTCATCCATTTGGGATCATTTTTGTTAGATCTAATTTCCCTACTCTGAACAAAAGTTGTCTGGGCAACTAGAACTATGCTCTGAAAAATGTCATATTGGCAACCAATGTCATCTACCTGACCCATAGTCAGGACATCCCAATTTAGCTCACTCAGGTAATTTTTCAGTCCCATGAAATCGGCCAAGCGAAAATCTGGGACAGAGATTTGATTGCAGATATCTGGGTAATTCCATGATATATTGAAACTTAGTGATTTGTGATCACTTTCCCCAAGCTCATCATTAACCTCAAGATTATTAATTAGTGAATCTTTGTTGGCAAGAACCAAGTCAAGCAGATTGTTTCCTCTATTCCAATCAATTTGTCTAAAGTTAAAATCTCCCATTATCACAACATTTTCATATCTAGATGCCTTATAAATTTCGTCCCATAACAGCTTACTGCACTCCCTATAAAGGTTTGGGGGCCTATAAATCACACCCAAAATTAATTTGTCACGTCCCTCGAGAAACTGTAGCCAAACAGATTCGGTGTTCGATGTTTCTAATCTTATATCATGTCTAAGACAACAATTTAAATTTTCTCTGACATACATCGCACCACCACCACCCTTCCTGTTGACCCTGTCAGTGTGGAATAGTTTATAACCCTGTATGTTGCATTCAGAAGGCATTTCTCTATCTTTCAGGTTGAATCAGGTCTCTCTTATACCAATAATATCTATATTACCTACACTTGCAAGTAATCTTAGCTCATCTATCTTATTTCTTAGACTCCTACTATTTATATAGTAAACCTTAAAGGAGCTAGTCACTCGTTGCCCTCTACTATCTCTCTTTGTTTGTTGATCAGTTGATTTGCCATTACTAGCAACTTTATTTTGAATACTGTCTTTTAAATATATCCCTGAGGTATCCCGGTAATAACTGCTGTTTTTAACCCTAATGCTGCAGCCTGATTGTTTCCCACAAACACCCATACCTCTATAATCTATCAGTTTAAATTCCTAGACAAGTCATCAATTACCCTCTCAATTGAATTGGCTAATGCAACCTCTCCATCCCAAGAGAGAGGAACCCCATCCCTTGCATACATATCATGTTTGCCAAAGAATAGGTCCCAGTTATCAATGAGTGGGATTGCAAGTTCCTTGCAGTACCTGTCTAGCCAGCAATTTATACCAATTGCCCTAGACATCCATTCATTGCCCACTCCCTTTCTAGGCAAGATGCTACATATGACTGGGATCCCTCCCTTAGACCTAACTACTTCTATGGCTGACCTGTACTTATCCAGCAGCTCCTCTCTTCTGCCCTTCCCAGTGTCATTACCCCTAGCACTAAGACAGATAATGGGCTTGTTCCCATTACTTGCCATAATATTATCCAACCTGCTGACTATGTCACCAACACGAGCTCCAGGAAGGCACATTCTCTGTTTGACCTTTCTGTCTCTGTTACAAAATGCACGGTCTATATATCTTACCTGAGAATTATCGTACATAATTTATTATCATCCTGTTCTACATAATCTATTATTTCAGGAATATCGCTAGTATTTTCCTGGGTGAAAACTGAGAGGAAGTAGGTATTGAGAATTTCACACATATCGTTATCACTGTCAGTGATCTGACTAGAGTTACTCTTAAGTGGGCCAATCTTGTCCCTAATCTTACTTCTGTATACCTGAAAGAACCCTTTTGGGTTAGTCTTTGAATCCCTTGCGACCTTAGCCCTCATAATCCCTGTTTGCTTTTCTTATTCCTTTCTTTATTTCTCTTTTTAATTGAATATATTGATTTCTTAACTGCCTATCCCCTCTTTTGATACGCCTATATATGCCTCTCTTTTGACCAGTGAGTTGTTTTAATCTATTGTTCATCCATTTGGGATCATTTTTGTTAGATCTAATTTCCTACTCTGAACAAAAGTTGTCTGGGAAGGGCTAACTAGAACTATGCTCTGAAAAATGTCATATTGGCAACCAATGTCATCTACCTGACCCATAGTCAGGACATCCCAATTTAGCTCACTCAGGTAATTTTTTCAGTCCCATGAAATCGGCCAAGGAAAATCTGGGACAGAGATTTGATTGCAGATATCTGGGTAATTCCATGATATATTGAAACTTAGTGATTTGTGATCACTTTCCCCAAGCTCATCATTAACCTCAAGATTATTAATTAGTGAATCTTTGTTGGCAAGAACCAAGTCAAGCAGATTGTTTCCTCTATTCCAATCAATTTGTCTAAAGTTAAAATCTCCCATTATCACAACATTTTCATATCTAGATGCCTTATAAATTTCGTCCCATAACAGCTTACTGCACTCCCTATAAAGGTTTGGGGGCCTATCAAATCACCCACCCAAAATTAATTTGTCACGTCCCTCGAGAAACTGTAGCCAAACAGATTCGGTGTTCGATGTTTCTAATCTTATATCATGTCTAAGACAACAATTTAAATTTTCTCTGACATACATCGCACCACCACCACCCTTCCTGTTGACCCTGTCAGTGTGGGAATAGTTTATAACCCTGTATGTTGCATTCAGAAGGCATTTCTCTATCTTTCAGGTTGAATCAGGTCTCTCTTATACCAATAATATCTATATTACCTACACTTGCAAGTAATCTTAGCTCATCTATCTTATTTCTTAGACTCCTACTATTTATATAGTAAACCTTAAAGGAGCTAGTCACTCGTTGCCCTCTACTATCTCTCTTTGTTTGTTGATCAGTTGATTTGCCATTACTAGCAACTTTATTTTTGAATATTGTCTTTTAAACATATCCCTGAGGTATCCCGGTAATAACTGCTGTTTTTAACCCTAATGTTGCAGCCTGATTGTTTCCCACAAACACCCATACCACTATAATCCATCAGTTTAAATTCCTAGACAAGTCATCAATTACCCTCTCAATTGAATTGACTAATGCAACCCCTCCATCCCCAGAGAGATGAACCCCATCCCTTGCATACATATCACATTTGCCAAAGAATAGGTCCCAGATATCAATGAATGGGATTGCAAGTTCCTTGCAGTACCTGTCTAGCCAGCAATTTATACCAATTGCCCTAGACATCCATTCATTGCCCACTCCCTTTCTAGGCAAGATGCTACATATGACTGGGATCCCTCCCTTAGACCTAACTACTTCTATGGCTGACCTGTACTTATCCAGCAGCTCCTCTCTTCTGCCCTTCCCAGTGTCATTACCCCTAGCACTAAGACAGATAATGGGCTTGTTCCCATTACTTGCCATAATATTATCCAACCTGCTGACTATGTCACCAACACGAGCTCCAGGAAGGCACATTCTCTGTTTGACCTTTCTGTCTCTGTTACAAAATGCACGGTCTATATATCTTACCTGAGAATCGTCTACTTTTAAAATATTCTTACCTTGATTAGCATGGGAATCAGTGGTACCTTTAATCTCACTAACCACTAAAGTACACTCGTCTTGGAGAACAGAGAATCGATTTCCTAACTTCACATCTTCTCTGTTAACTCTCCTCATCTTCTTTCTTCCTGAACTGTGAACCACTTGACACTTAAAGCGGCTGCCACTATCACTGCTGGTGACCATTCCTTCCTTACCAGCTAAATCCTTCTCACACTCGCTCCCAAACTCATCTGTGCGAAGCTTCAACCTCCTATTTTCCTCCTGAAGAAGTAGAATCTCCTTCAACACTTGAACCTGAGATTCTAAAACACTACAACAAGCCATGGTGCTTGGTAACAGCCCACGCTAACTCCCAAGAGCTTAGGCATGTATGACTGCAGGTGACCACTGACATCACATCCTTAAATATCCTACAGAGAGGGAACCTAGAGATATGATCAGCCCAAAGTAATATGGGCTTAGAACAGTTCACCCATTCCTCTCACAACTACTGGTCCCCTATGACATGGTCCTGGATGGTTGCTCCTGCCTCTCACAACTACTGGTCCCCTATGACATGGTCCTGGATGGTTGCTCCTGCCTCTCACAACTACTGGTCCCCTATGACATGGTCCTGGATGGTTGCTCCTGCCTCTCACAACTACTGGTCCCCTATGACAGGTCCTGGATGGTTGCTCCTGCCTCTCACAACTACTGGTCCCCTTTGACAGGTCCTGGATGGTTGCTCCTGCCTCTCACAGTTACTGCATCACTATCACATGGTTATAGATGAACTTCTTTATCTGTTATTTCAGTTATGTCTTCCAAACTGTTTATTTAGTGGCGTTATTACCAGAAAACTCAATATTACTCTACTGTTTTGTGGTTCCTGTGTTATGTGTTGGGGGTTCATAGGGAGGTTCCTTGACGCTGGTGAGGGGCTCTTGATCTAGGGAATTGGATCTGTGCTCCAGTTCCCTGAATTGAGTCTAAATACCGTCCATCCCCCCACATGCGCTGTATAATCCTTCGGGTTTAGCGCTCCCCCATGATTATAATAATAATCTATAAAGATTAACAATATATTTTTATCTCAGGATAAAATCACTAGTGATATTATCTTGCTGGTAGTGAACAAAGGATCGTACCTGAACTCTCCTTGTACTTGATAACAGACTTGGGTTTACCACTATGTATATAAATTTCAGTTTCGACTTCTCTTCCCTGAGAGTCACTCTTCAAAATTCCTGCCCAGAAAAGTTATAAAGAAGCAACTGGGGGTCTATGAACCCAGACTCATTGATCTTTCTTCCCTCTCAGAGGAAAAACAAAAGACATGGCCGCTCCTTTAAAGTTCGTCACAAACAAATTTAGACATTTTCAATCTGCCCGGCTTCTCATCGGAAATTCTTGTCAAGGCCTCTCCAAATCTAAAATATTCTTACCAGAATCTGGACCAGTTTGAAGGAATACGTGGCCTGGGAGCAATGTTTCATACAGTACATTGACTTATTCTTTCCTTTTTCATCTCATTCTGGGTCTATAGATCATGTGTCAAGTTCGTTTCACGCAACTGTCTATATCGCAATATGTTTGGCTGTCTGGAGCCTCTGGCCTCTTCCTCCTCCTATTTTTATTTCTTCTTCTTTCTTCATCTTCTTTCTTCATTATCTTTTTTTCTTCTTTTCCACCTCCTCCTCCTACTCCTCTTCCTCCTACTCCTTCTCCTCCTACTCCTCCTCCTACTCCTTCTTTCTCTTCTTCTTTTTCTTGAGGTTGTGTTTTCCGACTTTCTCTCGGGAGGGCCTTCGTCCTAGGTGGCAAAAACCTCGGCTGTGAGACGAATGGAAAACGATGTCTCATGTTGCATCGTCGAGTGTTCCCACCAGCTCCTCTCTCTCTTTACACAGGGTTTGACAAGGTTAAGGATCCCTAGCTTTATTGACAGCTATTTACAGGTTAAGGATTCCTAACTTTATTGACAAGCTAAGAGCTGTTACCTACATCAGCTCATTTGAAAGTATTTTTAATGTTATGAGACATACAAGTAGGGAATAGGATGAAGTTGGAGCCATCTGTGGGCCAGCATTTTCATTTGATCAACTGACTTTATCTCGTTGACATCATTATGCTGTACGAATGTGTTCCATACTCGAGTCATCCTGGGTATGTAAGATCTCAGATGGAGTGATGTTCTGGAGAAGGGTACAGCCAGAGTGAAGTTGCTGCTTTCTGCCCGTCTTGTGGCATAAAAGCTTGTTTCACGCTGTCCTCGAAGTGGATCCAAGTGTGGTATTTTGACAATATTGGCCTTGTACATAACAGTAAGGCCACCCACATCCCTCCTATGTTGAAGGCTCTGGCTGAAATGACAGATCTATCCAAGATGGGTCCAGGCGAGAGATGAGACGTCTTGCTCTGTTCTCTACTCTGTCAAGCAGTCGCAGATGAGAGGGGGGGCAGGCAAACCAAGAAAGTGGAGCATACTCAAGTTGTGAGCGTACTTGTGCCTCGTACAGGATCTTGCAACCCCTACTGTCAAGCAGATGCGAGATACGGCGAAGTGCTGTAAGCTTCCTGGCTGCCTTGTTTGCAAGATTTACAACATGGTTCTTCATGGTTAGTTTGGAGTCAAATTTCACCCCAAGGATATCAACTTCTTCTCCAGGTGCCAACATCGTCCCATTCATCCTTACTACTGCACCAGCATTACCATCATGGTGCCTAGAGACGATCATCATTTGCGTTTTCTCAGGTGCAAATGTTACTTGCCATCTATTTCCCCAAGCTGATATAGCTCTCAGCTGGTGATTGATGTAAGCTTAGAGCAGCTGGCATTTCTTCTCTTGGATAAGTGAATGTCAGTGTACAGTCGTCTGCATATGCATGTGATTCTGGGATGAGATGAAGAAGGTCGTTGAAGTAGACATTCCATAACAGTGGACCCAGCACACTTCCTTGTGGAACGCTCTCTCTCTCTCTCTCTCTCTCTCTCTCTCTCTCTCTCTCTCTCTCTCTCTCTCTCTCTCTCTCTCTCTCTCTCTCTCTCGCTCTCGCTCTCTCTCTCTCTCTCTCTCTCCCTCTCTCTCACTCTCTCTCCCTCTCTCCTCTCTCTTCTCTCTCTCTCTCTCTCTCTCTCTCTCTCTCTCTCTCTCTCTCTTCTCGTCCTCCGTGAAGCAAAATGAGTTGGCTCTCACTGCAAGAGAAGATCTGATGATGATTAAATGACTATGATTAAATTAACGCAGAAAAGTCAAAGAATGTTAAGTACCATTCTTTTGGTCGCATTAATAACGTAGATCTCGGAACCTCACCAACACCGGTCAACTAAATATAGACAAATATCTAGTGATGAGTGTTTATGGGCGATTATTGTAAAGAAACTTTGGATAAATTTATATATTTTGACACACATGATTTTAACTTGGATTGACTAAACATATGATAACACTATATTATTGGACAAATTCTTAAACTTATTAAAAACCTCAAAAAAAAAAAAAAAAAAAAAAGTAAAAATATTGACACATGATTTTTTTATGTATACCTGGAGTATATACCTGGAGTGTATACCTGTAGTGTATATCTGGAGTGTATACCTGGAGTATATACCTGGAGTGTATACCTGGAGTGTATACCTGTAGTGTATATCTGAAGTGTATACCTGGAGTATATACCTGGAGTGTATACCTGGAGTGTATACCTGGAGTATATACCTGGAGTATATACCTGGAGTATATACCTGGAGTGTATACCTGGAGTGTATACCTGGAGTGTATACCTGGAGTATATACCTGGAGTGTATACCTGGAGTGTATACCTGTAGTGTATATCTGAAGTGTATACCTGGAGTATATACCTGGAGTGTATACCTGGAGTGTATACCTGGAGTATATACATGGAGTATATGCCTGGAGTATATACCTGGAGTGTATACCTGGAGTGTATACCTGGAGTGTATACCTGGAGTATATACCTGGAGTGTATACCTGGAGTGTATACCTGAAGTATATACCTGGAGTATATACCTGGAGTGCATACCTGGAGTATATACCTGGAGTGTATACCTGGAGTATATACCTGGAGTGTATACCTGGAGTATATACCTGGAGTATATACCTGGAGTATATACCTGGAGTGTATACCTGTGTATACCTGGAGTGTATACCTGGAGTATATACCTGGAGTATATACCTGGAGTGTATACCTGGAGTGTATACCTGGAGTGTATACCTGGAGTATATACCTGGAGTGTATACCTGGAGTGTATACCTGGAGTATATACCTGGAGTGCATACCTGGAGTATATACCTGGAGTGTATACCTGGAGTATATACCTGGAGTGTATACCTGGAGTATATACCTGGAGTGTATACCTGGAGTATATACCTGGAGTATATACCTGGAGTGTATACCTGGAGTATATACCTGGAGTGTATACCTGGAGTATATACCTGGAGTGTATACCTGGAGTATATACCTGGAGTGTATACCTGGAGTATATACCTGGAGTATATACCTGGAGTGTATACCTGGAGTATATACCTGGAGTATATACCTGGAATGTATACCTGGAGTGTATACCTGGAGTATATACCTGGAGTGTATACCTGGAGTATATACCTGGAGTGTATACCTGGAGTGTATACCTGGAGTATATACCTGGAGTGTATACCTGGAGTATATACCTGGAGTATATATCTGGAGTGTATACCTGGAGTGTATACCTGGAGTATATACATGGAGTGCATACCTGGAGTGGTATTCGAGGGTCAACGCCTCCGCGGCCCGGTCTGAGACCAAGCCTCATGGTGGATCAAGGTCTGATCAACCAGGCTGTTACTGCTGACCACACATATACCGACATACGAACCACAGCCCGGCTGATCAGGTACTGACTTTAGGTGCCTGTCCAGTGTTATGTGTGTGTATGTGAATTTTCATCTGTGCTGCCTCATGGGGTGATCTCTGCTAAAATATTATTTCTACACTCCTCCTTTATAGGTGTCTCAAGTTGAAATCTCCCAGTAGCAAGATGTCTGGGGTAAGAGTTGGGAGATTTTCCAAAGAGTGGTCAACTTTCCAGAGCTGTTCCTTGATTTACTGGGAATTTACATCTGGACGCTTGTATACAGCCACAATAACAAGGTTTCGGTTTTCTATCTTTACTGCCAAAACTTCAACTACATCATTTGAGGTGTTTGGTAGTGCAGAGGAAATGAGCGACTCTGTGACGTACAGGCTAACCTCCCTTGTTGCCTATTCAGTCTGTCGCATCTGAATAGGTTATAACCTGGGATCTATATTTCTTTGTCAAAATGATCCTTTATGTTGGTCTCTGTGAAAGCCACAAACATTGCATTTGACTCCGTGAGCAATTCCTTGATGTAAGGTATTTTGTTGTTTCTTGACGGCTTTTGACCCCTGTATGTTTGATGGAATTTAGGGAGGCCTTGTTTGCTGGCATTAATATCTCTTGTTCTGGAGTGGAGGCCAATGACTGGGTCTCTGGTGTAGGATTTCTGCCATTTCTTACCAGTCTTTTCTCCTTCCAGCACTAAGAAACCTCCTTCTCTGGACAAGTTTTGGTTCTCCTCTTTTGTTTCCCATGGTCTGGGTGAGCTGTATTTTCTTGTTCCTTTTAGGTGTGACTGACAATATATATTGTTGCACTGTCTTTCGCTGACTGACGAGTGAAACATTTCGGGGTGAAATAAGTTACAAGAAGAAGACTTGCACATTCCTGTTGTCATGTGAGTGCGGCATGTTCTGGAATGATCAAAAGTGCATGTCCCACCTGTTTTTCCAGCTATACTATGCCTACAGATACCCAGGGCATAGAATTTTGCATAGATTACATATTTGTTTGGCAGAATGTTTCGTAGAAGCATTCCCTACTGGTGCATTTTTTCTGTACCTCCACAGCCTACAGCCCCAGTATGGACATCAGTTTCCACTAGTTCTATCTCCAGCAGTATTGCTACTTCGTACCTCTGGAAATTATATTACTTTGTCTTTGCCTGTTTCATCACCAGGGCTTCTATTTCCATTTGGTACACTGTCCTACTTTAAAATTAAATATTTTGATATAAATTTTGAAGTTGATAAATATTTGAGTTATGATATAAGGACGGTGTTATTTCCTTAAGAGTCTGCAGAAATTATTAATATATCTAAATTGTTTATAGGAACGCAATTTTGGAGAAAAAGTTGGTCCTTGGTTGAGCTCTTAATTTCCAATCATGAGTGTATAAATAAATTTTAGTTGGGAAGAAGGTATCAAATTAAAGATTACCTATTTGAAAAAATAGATTGTTGTTTTCAAAAACTGCAGTATGTAGTGTAAACTAAATCTTTGATTTAATGAAATATAGGAAGAGTAATGAAATCTTGTGCTAGAAGTTGCGTGTACAGTCCAACGTTTATTAAAAATATTTTAACTAAGGATCTTTATCACGATGTATTGGTCCGACTTGGACTTTTATTTATTGTAAACTGAGTTGTTATGGGATAAATTAAGTTTGATTTTGAATCTTGAAGAAACTAAGGAAAATAAGGCATGAAGGATGGTTAGACACTTTACAGTGTTTAAAGTTAGACACTTTACAGTGTTTAAAGTTAGACACTTTACAGTGTTTAAAGTTAGACACTTTGCAGTGTTTAAAGTTAGACACTTTACAGTGTTTAAAGTTAGACACTTTACAGTGTTTAAAGTTAGACATTTTACAGTGTTTAAAGTTAGACACTTTACAGTGTTTAAAGTTAGACATTTTACAGTGTTTAAAGTTAGACATTTTACAGTGTTTAAAGTTAGACATTTTACAGTGTTTAAAGTTAGACATTTTACAGTGTTTAAAGTTAGACATTTTACAGTGTTTAAAGTTAGACATTTTACAGTGTTTAAAGTTAGACATTTTACAGTGTTTAAAGTTAGACATTTTACAGTGTTTAAAGTTAGACATTTTAAAGTGTTTAAAGTTAGACACTTTACAGTGTTTAAAGTTAGACATTTTACAGTGTTTAAAGTTAGACTACAGTGTTTAAAGTTAGACATTTTACAGTGTTTAAAGTTAGACACTTTACAGTGTTTAAAGTTAGACACTTTACAGTGTTTAAAGTTAAACATTTTACAGTGTTTAAAGTTAGACATTTTACAGTGTTTAAAGTTAGACATTTTACAGTGTTTAAAGTTAGACACTTTACAGTGTTTAAAGTTAGACACTTTACAGTGTTTAAAGTTAGACACTTTACAGTGTTTAAAGTTAGACACTTTACAGTGTTTAAAGTTAGACACTTTACAGTGTTTAAAGTTAGACACTTTACAGTGTTTAAAGTTTCTTATTTGACAGGAAATTTCTCAGGCAGCTCAGAAAAATGTCTCATGTTAAGTATTTCACTCAAGTCAATAAGTTAGATACTTTTTGGTGGAATAGTTAGATTTCTCTAAAAATTAATGGAGAGCATAAAAAAATCAAAATATTGCGAAGCATCAAAATTTTTGACGATCGACACCATGCCCAGCCCTTCCAGGGTAGGGTAGGTACCTGAGCCCGAGCTTCCAGCTCACAAGCCTGCCATTCCCATTAGCCACCTTGGGGCGGGGATGGCAGACCAGAGAGGTCTTGCTTGTGGCTAGGTCTGGGGACAGTTGGTCCCAAAGATGAGGGGGTACTTGTGCCTCCTCCCATGGGAGACTTAGGTCTCAGACACTCCCTAGACAGGGAGCCAAGGCCGGGCCACCACTTGGCAAAGGCCCGGGCCGAGAGAATACCGGCGAATCTTTATTAATAATAATAATCAAAATTTTTCATTTAATTTACTCTGAAAGTTTTTGCATAATTACTCAAGAAATTTTGTTTAGACATAAAGTTCCATTAATATTTTTTACAGTTTGTGTGTCTTCTGTTACACATTCATGTTGCATTTAAAATATAAAATATATCTTGCAACTCGGGACAGCGAGTTGCAGCGCCGCCATTCATAAAAAGAAGTTTGGCTATTCAGTTTACCCAAGTCTCCCAGGAAGTGCCAAGGCTCTGGCCTGGAAGTGCCAAGGCCCTGGCCTGGAAGTGCCAAGGCCCTGGCCTGGGATATTGACACAGTCTTACGTTTTTCTCACACTCTGAGGGACCGTCGCATTGTGAGGAAAAAAGTATTAAACGCTGGCTCAGTATTCCAGGACAAAGAATGATGATCCCTCTCACATAGTGAGGGGGATCATCTTTCTGTATATATTATGAAGCGTAACAAATAATATGACGAGGAACACCACGAGACTTGTAGCAAAAATATTTTACTACGATGATATGACTTATTGCAAGAATATCTACTTTCATTTTGAATTAGAGTATGTTATTCACGAATTCATCTATTAATAAAATGCAATATATATATATATATATATATATATATATATATATATATATATATATATATATATATATATATATATATATATATATTGTAGATGAATGGTTCAGAGAACCGACATGTTGATAAATTAGACACATGTGCAACTCTTGTGTATCTTTATTAAGGAAACGTTTCGCCACACAGTGGCTTCATCAGTCCATACGCAGGAGAAACTTTAATATTAATATTGTATTCAAAAATCTTGATACAGTAAAAAAAACTTTTGAAAAAGAATTCCCCCCAAAATGCTGATGGATGTGTCTATAAGATTCCTTGTAAAATTTGCGATAAAGTTTATTACGGTCAAACTGGTAAAAATCTCGAACTAAGATTAAAACAACATAAATATAGCATTAGAACTGGACAAGATTCCAATGCTCTATTTATTCATGTAAGAGATTTTAACCATCCAATTTATTTTCAAAAAGTTGAGAAAGTAGTATCAAGCAAGTCCATGGTCGACAGGAATATAATTGAATCTTGTTTCATAAAAAGCAGTTTTGACAATAATATGAATATTTCCTTTGGTTTATATAAATTAGATCCATTTATAATTAATAGAATTTGGGAAGAATTTAATAATACACTGGACAAATAATAATTTTTAAAATTTTCTTGGGTAGAATAGTTTGTTGGTGGGTTGTGCAAAGGACCTGTCCAGTTGGGCCGGCGTGCGTCAGGTGTTTAACCGTTGTGGGATCTGATAGTAAGGTGTTGGCCAGACCCCTTATATACCTTCCTTGGATGCTTTACTTTCATAGTTCCTTGATAATGTGAGTAGTCACGAAAGCGCTTGGAATTTCTCTATTCTTTCAGAGTGGTTGTTTTGCATATTCTGAAATCACCTGTTTACTGTGATCTTATTGCATATATATATATATATATATATATATATATATATATATATATATATATATATATATATATATATATATATATATATATATATATATATATATATATATATATATTTATATATATATATATATATATATATATATATATATATATATATATATATATATATATATATATATATATATATTTATTTATATATATATATATATATATATATATATATATATATATATATATATATATATATATATATATATATATATATATATATATATATATATATATATATATTAGAATTGTAGCTCAGTTCATAGCCGATGAACTGAGGCTCAATCCTAGAGGAGGTAGGAGACCTGTGGTCATTTCTCCTTCCTTCTGCTGCCAGTGTTCTTCCAGATGTAAATATGTGGGTAGCATCCTGGGGGAGAGGTAAACTTTAGATAGGACCTGGATTTGAAATTAGGTATAGGATAATAGTTCTACGGTATTAATAAATAAAAATTGAAAAGAAGAATCCATTAGCAACTTAGAGTGGAACTGTAGTACGGAATCTACAGGAAACTAGGAAAATTAATATCGTCCAGGAAGCTTTCTGAAAAATGGACATCATACAGTCAACAGTGGATATAATCACTGAACTTTATGGCCACAAGTTAGCACAAAATAAGAAAATAACAAAATAACAAAAGGCTTATAAAAATAATTTGCAAATTGTTCTCAGACACTTACCAAGGTACTTAATCCTGTGGATAAATTTCCAAGTCTCTTTCCATACTTCCGTCTCGCCGTACTTTTCTCTCTTCCTACTTTCCTCTCTCCTTCCTATCGCATTCTTATTGTTTGATGAAATAAAAAAAAATGCTTCTCTGCTTGTTTACCCCCTTCACTCTGTTCGTTTCAAAATTTATCATTCCTGTCTCATTTCCTGCCTCTTACGCATAGGAGAATAAGGAAATATGAAGTGAATTGCCATACAGTAGGCCTATAAATCTGTCTAATATACTTTTAATGCTACACAAGGAATTTGCTACATTTACGTTAATTGACTGTTTCTTCCACTTATTTCCAATATTTTCCTCTACATTTCCAAAATCAGAATTTATGAAAATTGATCCACTGGAGTTCTCTCATAGTTATACCTAGCATGCAGTATTTTTTATTACTAAAAAAAATCTTTCATTGCATGACTAAATCAAAGTGCAGATACAGATTTATCAACCGATTTTCATTGGAAATGTTCCCTGTAGAGGATTTATTTTGCCTACTTTGTTTTTTCTAAAACACATTTATACTTACCCACTCAGGGTATTATTTAATGAATTATTAGAAGGAGACAATGTGCCCAAAGACTAGCAAATGCTTCCCTAAAAAAAAAAAACAGATTTGATAGGCCCTCAAAGCTCGTCCCATCAGATTATCATGGGTCTATACTAATCTAGTTTTCCCACGAGGCATAAGACAGGGTGTTCCATCAAAGATTGCTGGATAAAATTAAGCCACTTGGTATAAACTCACATTTTATCTCTGAATTAATGAACAGCTGAAGGTAAGGTGTCTCAGAAGCAACATTTAAAGAGCAGAGTTCCTGTGGAAAATGTATTTTGTCAAATTCTGATCGCAGTGTGCATAAATGATCATGTGATAGCGTTAGATTCTTATAAAGCAAAATTTTCTAGTGGTATAAACGTTGGAAAAGTGCAGCAACCTAAGCCAAACATATTTAGATCAGAATTTTCTGAATAGGTGCCACTGTGATGGTATATGTGGAAGATGAGTTTCGGTACTGATTAGTGGAAAGTAATGTATTTCAGAGGTAACAGTTTCAACTGTGAATGTTAAATGAACTGTAAAAAAGTACCTGAAATAAGAGAGGATAAGGTCGTTGGAGTAATTATAAGCAACGACTAAGTAATATTCATCACTTGTTATGCTGTGTCTTGTTATTCCACAAAAGCCTTCGACAAGTGTGACCATGGCGTAATAGCGCACAAAATGCGTGCTAAAGGAATAACAGGAAAAGTCGGTCGATGGATCTATAATTTCCTCACTAACAGAACACAGAGAGTAGTCGTCAACAGAGTAAAGTCCGAGGCAGCTACGGTGAAAAGCTCTGTTCCACAAGGCACAGTACTCGCTCCCATCTTGTTCCTCATCCTCATATCCGACATAGACAAGGATGTCAGCCACAGCACCGTGTCTTCCTTTGCAGATGACACCCGAATCTGCATGACAGTGTCTTCCATTGCAGACACTGCAAGGCTCCAGGCGGACATCAACCAAATCTTTCAGTGGGCTGCAGAAAACAATATGAAGTTCAACGATGAGAAATTTCAATTACTTAGATATGGTAAACATGAGGAAATTAAATCTTCATCAGAGTACAAAACAAATTCTGGCCACAAAATAGAGCGAAACACCAACGTCAAAGACCTGGGAGTGATCATGTCGGAGGATCTCACCTTCAAGGACCATAACATTGTATCAATCGCATCTGCTAGAAAAATGACAGGATGGATAATGAGAACCTTCAAAACTAGGGAGGCCAAGCCCATGATGACACTCTTCAGGTCACTTGTTCTATCTAGGCTGGAATATTGCTGCACACTAACAGCACCTTTCAAGGCAGGTGAAATTGCCGACCTAGAAAATGTACAGAGAACTTTCACGGCACGCATAACGGAGATAAAACACCTCAATTATTGGGAGCGCTTGAGGTTCCTAAACCTGTATTCCCTGGAACGCAGGAGGGAGAGATACATGATTATATACACCTGGAAAATCCTAGAGGGACTAGTACCGAACTTGCACACGAAAATCACTCACTACGAAAGCAAAAGACTTGGCAGACGATGCAACATCCCCCCAATGAAAAGCAGGGGTGTCACTAGCACGTTAAGAGACCATACAATAAGTGTCAGGGGCCCGAGACTGTTCAACTGCCTCCCAGCACACATAAGGGGGATTACCAAAAGACCCCTGGCAGTCTTCAAGCTGGCACTGGACAAGCACCTAAAGTCAGTTCCGGATCAGCCGGGCTGTGGCTCGTACGTTGGTTTGCGTGCAGCCAGCAGCAACAGCCTGGTTGATCAGGCTCTGATCCACCAGGAGGCCTGGTCACAGACCGGGCCGCGGGGGCGTTGACCCCCGGAACTCTCTCCAGGTAAACTCCAGGTACCGTCCAGTTTTGGTCTCCAAATTACATTAAAAATTAAAATAAACTGGAAAGGCTCGGAGAAGTTCACAGCCTCATTAACAGACAATAAGAAAGTCATACGAACACTGTGAAGGTCATATAACAAGGAACAAACAACGTGAAAAAAAAATTATAACAATTATTCTCTACTTTCTTTGCAAAAAGAGAAAACATTGAGATCTCAGTCAAACTTTCAAAATATTGAATGGTTTTCATACTCACAGACATTAAGAATTATTTGAAGGGAAAAATGAAACGATAACTCGATACAATGGAAAAAATAATTCGTAGCAAGAGATGTAATACAGTGCTCTTATGTGCAGAAAGGTACTTACGTTTTATGGCTGATTTTAAAAATTTACTAAGGTCATTCAACATGCCGAATGAAGCTAATAGTGGAATTCTTCATCAATACAATCCTCTCGAGCTTTTCCGGGAAAATCGTGTGTAAATCAATGTCTCATAAATTTTGCAAAAGTTTGTTTTGCGCCGAAGTGTTCTTCTCACTATGAACCACCACGACTCTCACTCTTCTCGTGTTCCCTGAATTTGTACTTGACAGAGCTTGATAAAGTTAATTAGTGATGATATAACAACTCCAGGGAGGTACCTTGATACTGGTGAGCGGCTCTTGATCTAGGGAGTTGGATCTCCCTGAATTAAGGAAGCAGTCAGGCAATTAATTATTTTTTTGTTTGTTTACCGTCCGATTTCCTCCAGTTTTGGTGCACAAGACAAAGTGTTTCCACTCTTTCTTGAAAAATTTTATCAAAAAAATACCTCAAACAACAACAGAGAAAAGGCTGAAAAAGGACTGATTTACTGAAAATGCCCTTGGGGGGCGATTTATTCCTATATGGGACGACGTAAGGTTGTTTGGACACTTTGTGCCGAGAGAACAATGCTAATACGAATTTTCTTAGGGACCTTTTCTCTAAATAACTTATCTTTATTTCGCAAAAAAAATGAAGTTTGATAGTAATTGAAATGTTGCAAAAAAAAATCTGCCCTTTACTCCCACATAACTCCCAAAGTATTTGGAATATTTCCAAAAATGGCCCGAAGGAAATTAGAGAAATCATTATTCACCATGAGGTGGGCTAAAACAACACGGGTTCGATCCCCCGGATAGTCGCAGAGTTGTTATTTATTAAATACCACTCGTTCGTGGTTACAATAATAAATAAATAAATATATATATATATATATATATATATATATATATATATATATATATATATATATATATATATATATATATATATATATATATATATAATTGTGACCTCGAACGAGTGGTATTGATCAATAACAACATTGCACTAGCCTAGGACTCGAATCCATGCTGCTTTGGCCTGCCTCATGGTGGGCGAAAACGCATGACTTCCTAATCCACTGGACCATACGAGGGATCGTTAGAAAACATTCAGCGTAGGATGACTAAATTAATACATAGCATTAGAAATCTTCCTTATGAAGAAAGATTGAAGACTCTTAAGTTACATTCACTTGTTAGACGAAGAATGAGGGGAGACCTGATCGAAGTGTATAAGTGGAAGATAGATATTAATAAAGGGGATATTAATAAGGTCTTGAGGATGTCTCTCCAAGAGAGAACCCGCAGTAATGGATTTAAATTAGATAAGTTTAGATTTAGAAAGGACATAGGAAAGTATTGGTTTGGAAATAGGCTAGTTGATGAGTGGAACAGTCTACCTAGTTTCTTGGGTGGCATTGAAAATTGGATTGGTCAAATGTTTGTTAGTGGGATGAATTGTAAAGGACCTGCCTAGTATGGGCCAACAGGCCTCCTGCAGTGTTCCTCCTTTCTTATGTTCTTATGTTCTTATAACACAAATCACTGGTTCAACTGGTGGAGGCATCTGCATGTATACCTATACAAGAAACTGCGTCTGAGATCTCTTTGAAGTTGTTTATGGTGCAATGGTGACCCAAGTTTTTCTTGTGACCTAAATGGTTCCATCTGGAACGCACAGTCTGTGGCACAATGACATATCATTGTTATTTCTATTTTTTTTCCCTTTCTTTCTCTCCTGGCAATTTCCAGCGAGCAGGAGACAGGAGGTTCGCGGACTGGCAGCTGCTTTCATCGCCTTCCTTGATATTATCTGAACGATGAACTTCTCTCTGTTGATTACTCTGGTTTATATAATCCACAGTAATATACTCTTAGAGATCTCCCTCACTACCACTCACACTATTGTCATCATTCCTTCCATAATTTCCTCTGTCTACCTCTCACGCTCCTCTATGTCTCAGTTCTTAGTCTTTTCCCCATTTATTTATCTCTCACATTACTTTCCCCACTTCCTTCCTTCTTTCCCTCCCTACCTACCTCTCGTACTCCTTCCATTACTTCTTCTTTCTCTATCTCTCTCACTCTCTCTCACTCTCTCTCTCTTTTCTTCCGTATTTATCACACCTATTTTTCTACTTACCGCATTTCCTTCTTATCTCTTACACGCTTTCCCTCTAACTTTCCCTACCTACCTTTCACACTTCTTCCATCCCCTCTTATATATCAAATTCTTACCGTCTTTATGTCTCTTCCTTTTTTTTCTATCTTGCTTTCTTCAAATCGCATTCCATCCTTACTGTTCCTTAACACTGAGTAGGAGAAGGAGGAGGATGTCTGCTTTGCTCTCTGCTTCAGGGAAGGTGCCTCTGGGCCTCACAACGGTGTTTTATGCTAGAAAAACAAGTTTCAAACTCGAATTCCTTGTAACAAGGAATTCAAGCAAGTAACGTTCCTCTGAATAAACATTAGTGTTGCCTTCTGTTAGTCGACTATTGTGGGTCGCATTCTGGAGTCGAGTACCTGAGGATCCAAAGGATATCTCTATATCGGTCTCTGTTCTGAATGACAGATATATCCCATATTTCATAACGCAAATTGCCTGTATCTTAATACAAGGAGGAGGCCGAGTATTTTTACCTCAAAACCCAAAGGAAGCACAGAGGCTGTAGCTCAACTCCGCCAAGAAACTTAGGGATTATAATTTATTGAAAGAGACCAAGGAGTACAGGATCAATGTTGTCAAGAAATCCAGTAGCCAGAAATCCACTTTGTGAAGAAGTCCACTTACCTCAATACTCTACTTCTGCCATATTGTATTACTGCTACTACTACTATTAGTACTACTACTACTACTAGTACTACTACTACTGATAGTACTACTACTACTACAACTTATATTACTACCACTACTACTACCACCATTAGTATTACACCTCACTCTTTGCTTATATATACCCTCTGTGTCCATGTATTGTTTGTAACAGCTTGACAAAGCTCCTGGAGAGCGAAACGTTGCCACAATAAAATGTCACATTAGTTGCACTTGTGTCCTTTTACTTTACATATTGTCGGTAATTCTACCAACATTAATACAACGAGATTTATGAAGTTATGTTCATACGGACTCTGTCAATAAGACAAATATTCACAATCAAGCTATATTTTAAAGAATAATTTCTACCATCAGCAGCCAAACATCTCCTTCAATAATTTTCTTGATTGTGCTGCGGTGTCTTAGTCCCACAAGTTGTGTCTAGCATTTATCCGTGTCTAAACTCTAATAGTTATTTTTGTTATTAACACAACGGCTATTTCCTACCGAGGCAGCATGACCCGAAAAAGAAAAACCTTTCATTACTCACTCCAACACTGTCTTGTCAGAGGCATGCTGATACTATAGTTCAAAAACCGCAACATATCTACACCTCTCCTTCAGTGCAGGCACTGTACTTCCCTCCTTCAGTGCAGGCACTGTACTTCCCTCCTTCAGTGCAGGCACTGTACTTTCCACCTTCAGAGTGCAGGCACTGTACTTCCCACCTTCAGAGTGCAGGCACTGTACTTCCCACCTTCAGAGTGCAGGCACTGTACTTCCCACCTTCAGAGTGCAGGCACTGTACTTCTCTCCTTCAGAGTGCAGGCACTGTACTTCTCTCCTTCAGAGTGCAGGCACTGTACTTCCCACCTTCAGAGTGCAGGCACTGTACTTCCCTCCTTCAGAGTGCAGGCACTGTACTTCCCACCTTCAGAGTGCAGGCACTGTACTTCCCACCTTCAGAGTGCAGGCACTGTACTTCCCTCCTTCAGAGTGCAGGCACTGTACTTCCCACCTTCAGAGTGCAGGCACTGTACTTCCCTCCTTCAGAGTGCAGGCACTGTACTTCCCACCTTCAGAGTGCAGGCACTGTACTTCCCTCCTTCAGAGTGCAGGCACTGTACTTCCCACCTTCAGAGTGCAGGCACTGTACTTCCCTCCTTCAGAGTGCAGGCACTGTACTTCCCTCCTTCAGAGTGCAGGCACTGTACTTCCCTCCTTCAGAGTGCAGGCACTGTACTTCCCACCTTCAGAGTGCAGGCACTGTACTTCCCTCCTTCAGAGTGCAGGCACTGTACTTCAGGCACTGTACTTCCCACCTTCAGAGTGCAGGCACTGTACTTCCCACCTTCAGAGTGCAGGCACTGTACTTCCCACCTTCAGAGTGCAGGCACTGTACTTCCCACCTTCAGAGTGCAGGCACTGTACTTCCCACCTTCAGAGTGCAGGCACTGTACTTCCCTCCTTCAGAGTGCAGGCACTGTACTTCCCACCTTCAGAGTGCAGGCACTGTACTTCCCACCTTCAGAGTGCAGGCACTGTACTTCCCTCCTTCAGAGTGCAGGCACTGTACTTCCCACCTTCAGAGTGCAGGCACTGTACTTCCCTCCTTCAGAGTGCAGGCACTGTACTTCCCACCTTCAGAGTGCAGGCACTGTACTTCCCTCCTTCAGAGTGCAGGCACTGTACTTCCCTCCTTCAGAGTGCAGGCACTGTACTTCCCTCCTTCAGAGTGCAGGCACTGTTCTTCCCACCTTCAGAGTGCAGGCACTGTACTTCCCTCCTTCAGAGTGCAGGCACTGTACTTCCCTCCTTCAGAGTGCAGGCACTGTACTTCCCACCTTCAGAGTGCAGGCACTGTACTTCCCTCCTTCAGAGTGCAGGCACTGTACTTCCCACCTTCAGAGTGCAGGCACTGTACTTCCCTCCTTCAGAGTGCAGGCACTGTACTTCCCTCCTTCAGAGTGCAGGCACTGTACTTCCCTCCTTCAGAGTGCAGGCACTGTTCTTCCCACCTTCAGAGTGCAGGCACTGTACTTCCCTCCTTCAGAGTGCAGGCACTGTACTTCCCACCTTCAGAGTGCAGGCACTGTACTTCTTCAGTGCGCAGGCCTCCTTCAGAGTGCAGGCACTGTACTTCCCTCCTTCAGAGTGCAGGCACTGTACTTCCCTCCTTCAGAGTGCAGGCACTGTACTTCCCACCTTCAGTGTGCAGGCACTGTACTTCCCTCCTTCAGAGTGCAGGCACTGTACTTCCCTCCTTCAGAGTGCAGGCACTGTACTTCCCTCCTTCAGAGTGCAGGCACTGTACTTCCCTCCTTCAGTGTGCAGGCACTGTACTTCCCTCCTTCAGAGTGCAGGCACTGTACTTCCCTCCTTCAGAGTGCAGGCACTGTACTTTCCTCCTTCAGAGTGCAGGCACTGTACTTTCCTCCTTCAGAGTGCAGGCACTGTACTTCCCACCTTCAGAGTGCAGGCACTGTACTTCCCACCCCACCTTCAGAGTGCAGGCACTGTACTTCCCTCCTTCAGAGTGCAGGCACTGTACTTCCCTCCTTCAGAGTGCAGGCACTGTACTTCCCTCCTTCAGAGTGCAGGCACTGTACTTCCCACCTTCAGTGTGCAGGCACTGTACTTCCCTCCTTCAGAGTGCAGGCACTGTACTTCCCTCCTTCAGAGTGCAGGCACTGTACTTCCCTCCTTCAGAGTGCAGGCACTGTACTTCCCTCCTTCAGTGTGTAGGCACTGTACTTCCCTCCTTTAGAGTGCAGGCACTGTACTTCCCTCCTTCAGAGTGTAGGTACTGTTCTTCCCACCTTCAGAGTGCAGGCACTGTACTTCCCACCTTCAGAGTGCAGGCACTGTACTTCCCACCTTCAGAGTGCAGGCACTGTACTTCCCACCTTCAGAGTGCAGGCACTGTACTTCCCACCTTCAGAGTGCAGGCACTGTACTTCCCACCTTCAGAGTGCAGGCACTGTACTTCCCTCCTTCAGAGTGCAGGCACTGTACTTCCCACCTTCAGAGTGCAGGCACTGTACTTCCCTCCTTCAGAGTGCAGGCACTGTACTTCCCTCCTTCATAACTCAAGTCCAGCTAACCTTTTTCCGTGAATTCCTTCAGCCATTCAACAGTTCTTCGGGTCATAAAAGTCGTTTGCTTGCATTCTCTCGTGTCTAGCACGCTCATGCAAGCTTGCTGGAAGTCTAAAGCAAAGCTATGTCTGGTAATTCGATGCTTGATATTTATTACAACTGGTGTAGTAAAAAATTAGTGAAAAATTCTTGACTGTATGAGCAGATGTTAGTATATCTTGTTTGTTTTTTTCATTCTAGCAAAGAGTTGAACCAGTTCATTCTGTGTATCTTTACCGAGGTAGTACTTGTTTTTTTTTAACTTAAGATATTGCTCGTTCAATAATTGATTAAATAATCAAGGTGTTTTATTAACTTCAAGAAAATTTCCTGTACCAGAGGTTGGCAAGTTGTCATGCCATCCTCTACAGAGCATATTTTGCATACCAAAAACTTGATGTTCAAGGTCTCCACAGTTTTGAAAATCATTCAGACTTGTTTCACTTCTTTCACTTAATACCTGAAGTGTAGATTTTCTTTTCCAATCTCTGCAACTTTGATTAGTAACAGAGGAAACTGCTGGGTAAGAAATGAAAAACAATCTAAATAACAGCCACTTCAGATGCATTTATATTCATCTGAGAACTCATTTTCAGTAATAAACCGACAAGCACTGTATATCATTTCTATTTCCAACAGAACGCACTGAGTAAACGGAGAAAACATACTTTTAATTACGAGCACCTAAAAATATGTACTCGTGAATACCTGAGAGATGATTGTGTCTACATTCACCAGGTGCTCCCAGAATTAAATTTTCTTCAAATTTCTCCAGGGAGTGTTACTAAGGGTGAGTTATTGTAATTCTCAACAATCACTGGACAAAATTCAGTTCCAAATTTTTGTTTCATTCTGGCTAACAAGAACATAACTGAAAACGAGACGCCACATCGTCTATGGACTCAAATTAACTTGTAATAAGCAACTGTCAATGAATAAACAAAAGGATGGAGGAGAGGCTTCGAACCGCGGTCCGTAAATTGCCTGCCCGACTCAATACAACTTTAATTTGTGTCAGTTTTTCTCATCTTCAGTTCAGTAACTGATCGTACTGTCAGTGTCCTGGCTTATGTTTGACATTTCTACTCATTATATATCATTTCTCGGTGTAAACAAGGAATTGTTTCTTCGCAATTTTCACATTTCTCTTTGGTTCTGAATTATTTTATGCTCATTACAAAAGGATCCAAATAATACTTATTCATTCAGGTAAATGTTATTCATTTATATTTATAAAACTTATTATTTCTTTGGTGCCCGAAAATGTGTAAAATATGCGATGTGATCCTCGTCGTGACAAGTTTGGAGACCCATGGCTAGATGGTAGCGAGTCGGACTCTCAATTTGTGGACCACATTTCGAACCCCTTATTCACCCTTCTGTTTATTCATTTATTCATTGACAGTTGTTTATTACAAGTTAATTTCAATGTATATATGTAATCAGTTTATCCCGAACAAGTGATACAAGGTGCAAAACCACAGGGGAGTTGAATGATAGCTCTAGGCCTTTCATGTTGTAATCAACACGTCATCAGGAGCTTGCAATGTTGTAGAAAAGATGAGGAGGTCCAAGTAAATACAAATGCTGGAAATGTCTTTGCTGGAATAACGTAGAGAGGAGGGAGACAGATGGCAGGAAGTGCCCCAAGGCTTACGAATACCCATAGCCAGAAAGATTGAATATTATAACATTAGGAAACCTCAAGCACACAAGCACTGATATTGCAGTAGTAATCTAATGAACGCTACATAGCAATTATCAAAAATTCGGTCAGACTACTACATAACATAAATAACTTTACATATCAGTTACATGTATCTGGCAGTTATGAGTTTCCACACCTCTAAAAATGGGTCCATTTAAAGGGATCCATTTAAAGAGAGATATCTTTAATTTATCCAAAGGGAGACAACCATAGTTTACCTAACCTACAAGCATCTGAGGCAGACTCTGGATATAATATAAATGGCTTTACATACCAAATATAGATAGATCTGATAATTCTCTTAGGAATTTTCACACCTCTAGAGAACTCATTTAATGGGAGACATCTGTAAGTTATCCCAAGGAAGACAACCATAACTAATCTGTCCCACAAGATTCTGAGGCAATAGCCAGTCTGACTATAACAAAACAAGCAGGAAATACAGGCCCTAATTCCTTGGTGTGGAACTACACTTAACACTATCCAATGCATTCATTTATATAGGAGTCCATTTATTATTATATATATATATATATATATATATATATATATATATATATATATATATATATATATATATATATATATATATATATATATATTGTATATATATATATGTACAATTTCCTCAGCTAAAAACGAATCTAATTTGAACAACCGACCACCGTTATTGTATAATGAATGCTAATCACGTTTTCTAATTGTTTATGTTACAATATTCTGTTCAACCCAGGAAGAACAAAGAACAATGATCTTGCTTCTGGCCAATTTGCCGAGATATTACAACTTCTAACGCAGATAAAAAATTGTATTTGATTTCTATGCAGCATATATTCGATATACGCTGCACAGGATATCCTGACATCTAGAGGTTTGCCAGTCTCTTCCACATAGGATAAACTGCAATCATTGCAACAAACTCTGAAGACACCAACACATTGTTGAGGAAAATTCTCTATCATAATTCTTCTAACAGTCCTTGAATTCTTAAAACTGCTTGTCAATTAAATCTTTTAAGGGCTTTTGGCAGGAAAGATAAATTCTGATTACAAGGGAGAACCAGCACATTCTTGATCTTAGGTGTTATCCTAGGCTCAACTTTATGATAAGTTTTCCTAGCTACCGGCAACGCAATTTCCATGAACTCCTTAGGGTATCACAGTTTTATAGCAGTGTCAACTGTTTTCCTAATTTCTTCTTCGAAGAACTCAGAGCTGCACATACGGTAAGGTCTCAAAAACATAGTAAGAAAAACACTCCTTGCCTCATGGCTGGAGTAGTAATGAAAATATTAGAATTTATTGGTGACCTTCATTTATCAATACATCTAAGAATGGAAGTTTGGATTCCACTTCTTTCTCCAAGATGAATTTAATAGACGGGATCAGAGCATTAAGTCTCGGTTAAAGAGCCAAAGACACAAGATGTTACCCACATATCTGTAACATTTGGCAGGATATCTTTCAACAGCCTAACTTCGTATGTGTGATGAATGGTTTGAAAAACCGACAAGTTGAAGATTGAGATACTTATGCAGCATATGGGAATCTTTATTCAGGAAACGTTTCGCCACACAGTGGCTTCATCAGTCCATCAATCTTGATGGACTGAACACATCGACTCCAGGTTGAGGGACTGATTACCTCATACTCCTCCTCTCCTTACGCCTTCCTCTTTGTATTGGACTGATGAAGCCACTGTGTGGCGAAACGTTTCCTGAATAAAGATTCCCATATGCTGCATAAGTGTCTCAATCTTCAGCCTAACTTCGTAAAACTCCGTAATAACAGATTGCTCAATGCGAGAAAATGGATTACCATAGCCATTCCTTGCCTTTGAACCTAGAATTTCCCTTCAAACTCAAACTAGCAGTTAACTACACACAACTTAATCAGCTCACTAATAACAAAGAGAAAGCATCTAATCCTTCCTCCAAATCAGATAGCAAGTCGGGAACACACGCTGTAGTGAGCAAGTCGGGAACACACGCTGTAGTGAGCAAGTCGGGAACACACGCTGTAGTGAGCAAGTCGGGAACACACGCTGTAGTGAGCAAGTCGGGAACACACGCTGTAGTGAGCAAGTCGGGAACACACGCTGTAGTGAGCAAGTCGGGAACACACGCTGTAGTGAACAACGCTGTGAGATCAAAACTTTCTAGCATAAAGTCTATAGACATTTTAACATTTTGCAATTTTTCGATTAGATCAAAAATGTTTTTATGTGGGCTTTAGAAATGTTTCCAAGCAATGGAGTTAATATTTTTACCAACTGTTTTCACAAGGCATACGTCACCGTAACACAATTTTTGTTCCTTGCAAGTAAATGTTTTCCAACTCCTTTCACTGCAAAACAATAGAAAATGGCCATTATGCCTTTTAAACTTTGCTTTTGTGGCTTACAGCATGAATTAAAAAAAATGGCTAAATTTCAATGTTTTTTGTTAGTTTTGGATGTAAAACATAAATAAAATTTACGTAAATAAAATATAATTTAAATAAATAAAATCAAATTTACACAAATTTTATTTTAAACTCTCTGAAACATATTTACAAAGTTAAAAATGAACAGTTTTTCTAGATTTTCGAGCAGCAACAAATCACTTTCCCTTTTAGGCCCCCCAATGTAGTCTGCCATCTTGTTTTCATTATAATTTCCCTGACATCTGTGTTCAAAGTCCATTATATCTTGGTGGAAGTGCTCCCCTTGCTCCTCTGAGTATGTTCCCATATTCTCCATGAAATTGTCAAGATGAGCATCAAGGATATGGACCTTAAGGGACATCCTACAGCCCATCTGATCATAAACCATACCACTGGCGGGATTTGACCCCGCGGTCAGAGAGTCTCAAAACTCCAGACCGTCGCGTTAGCCACTGGGCCAGCTAGCTTCAGTAAGATTCGTCCAACTAGGTGTATTTCTACACCATAGGAAGGTTAGTATAGGCACCACTGTGACCACAAATGCAAGTTTTTACAGACGAATCTCCCGCTAGCATGGCCGTGACGAACTCTAGCTCAAGTCCCCTCATGTTGATAGCTTTGAGGGGACTTGAGCTAGAGTTCGTCACGGCCACAAGGATCAGTTTTAGGCCCTCTCTTGTTCATAATTTACATTAATGATCTTGGTGAAGGGATTACGAGTGACATGAGTAAGTTTACTGATGATACAAAGATAGGCCGTATAATTCACTCCGAGGAGGATAGCAATGAACTCCAGGAGGAGTTGAACAAATTAATGTCTTGGTCTGAAAAATGGCAGATGAAGTTCAATGTCGATAAGTGTAAGATACTAGCCCTTGATAATGAAAATAACCCTCGAAGCTATAATCTAGGTGAAGTAGAGCTTGATCATACAGAATGTGAAAAAGACATGGGAGTCATGGTGAGCAGAAATCTAAAGTCAAGACAGCAGGGCCAACAGATTACTTGGATTTATCTCAAGTATAAGTAACAGAAGTCCAAAAGTTATTTTACAGCTCTATACATCACTAGTGAGGCCTCATTTAGATTATGCTGCTCAGTTTTGGTCCCCTTACTACAGGATGGATATAGACTCATTAGAGAACATACAGAGAAGAATGACTAAAATGATTTACTGTGTAAGGAACCTCCCGTATGAAGATAGACTTAAAGCCTTAAATCTCCACTCTCTGGAGAGGCGTAGAATGAGGGGAGATATCACTGAAGTGTATAAGTGGATGACGGGCATAAACAAGGGAGATATTAATAAAGTACTGAGGGTGTCGAACCAGGTAAGAACCAGAAATAATGGATTTAAGTTGGTTAAATTTAGATTTAGAAAGGACATAAGTAAGTACTGGTTTTCTAACAGAGTTGTAGATGCGTGGAACAGTCTTCCCAGAGGGGTTATAGAGGCTAAGACTTTGGGTAGCTTTAAGAAGAGATTGGACAAATGTATGAGTGGGAGGGGCTGGGTTTGATTGGTGTCGTTGGGTACGGAAGTTATTTCTTGGGTAGCTTTAGGTCGTTTTGATAAGGACCTGTCTTTATTAATAAAGGTAGTAGGTTGGTAGACAGCAACCACCCAGGGAAGTACTACCGTCCTGCCAAATGACTGTGAAACAAAAACCTGTAACTGTTTTGCATGATGGTAGGATTGCTGGTTTCTTTTTCTGTCTCATAAACACGCTAGATAACAGGGATATCTTGCTTCTCCTACTTACACTTTGGTCACACTTCACAGACACGCACATGCATATATATATATATACATACATCTAGGTTTTTCTCCTTTTTCTAAATAGCTCTTGTTCTTTTTATTTCTTGTATTGTCCATGGGGAAGTGGAAAAGAATCTTTCCTCCGTAAGCCATGCGTGTCGTATGAGGCGACTAAAATGCCGGGAGCAATGGGCTAGTAACCCCTTCTCCTGTAGACATTTACTAAAAAAGAGAAGAAGAAAAACTTTATAAAACTGGGATGCTTAAATGTGCGTGGATGTAGTGCGGATGACAAGAAACAGATGATTGCTGATGTTATGAATGAAAAGAAGTTGGATGTCCTGGCTCTAAGCGAAACAAAGCTGAAGGGGGTAGGAGAGTTTCAGTGGGGGGAAATAAATGGGATTAAATCTGGAGTATCTGAGAGAGTTAGAGCAAAGGAAGGTGTAGCAGTAATGTTAAATGATCAGTTATGGAAGGAGAAAAGAGAATATGAATGTGTAAATTCAAGAATTATGTGGATTAAAGTAAAGGTTGGATGCGAGAAGTGGGTCATAATAAGCGTGTATGCACCTGGAGAAGAGAGGAATGCAGAGGAGAGAGAGAGATTTTGGGAGATGTTAAGTGAATGTATAGGAGCCTTTGAACCAAGTGAGAGAGTAATTGTGGTAGGGGACCTGAATGCTAAAGTAGGAGAAACTTTTAGAGAGGGTGTGGTAGGTAAGTTTGGGGTGCCAGGTGTAAATGATAATGGGAGCCCTTTGATTGAACTTTGTATAGAAAGGGGTTTAGTTATAGGTAATACATATTTTAAGAAAAAGAGGATAAATAAGTATACACGATATGATGTAGGGCGAAATGACAGTAGTTTGTTGGATTATGTATTGGTAGATAAAAGACTGTTGAGTAGACTTCAGGATGTACATGTTTATAGAGGGGCCACAGATATATCAGATCACTTTCTAGTTGTAGCTACACTGAGAGTAAAAGGTAGATGGGATACAAGGAGAATAGAAGCATCAGGGAAGAGAGAGGTGAAGGTTTATAAACTAAAAGAGGAGGCAGTTAGGGTAAGATATAAACAGCTATTGGAGGATAGATGGGCTAATGAGAGCATAGGCAATGGGGTCGAAGAGGTATGGGGTAGGTTTAAAAATGTAGTGTTAGAGTGTTCAGCAGAAGTTTGTGGTTACAGGAAAGTGGGTGCAGGAGGGAAGAGGAGCGATTGGTGGAATGATGATGTAAAGAGAGTAGTAAGGGAGAAAAAGTTAGCATATGAGAAGTTTTTACAAAGTAGAAGTGATGCAAGGAGGGAAGAGTATATGGAGAAAAAGAGAGAGGTTAAGAGAGTGGTGAAGCAATGTAAAAAGAGAGCAAATGAGAGAGTGGGTGAGATGTTATCAACAAATTTTGTTGAAAATAAGAAAAAGTTTTGGAGTGAGATTAACAAGTTAAGAAAGCCTAGAGAACAAATGGATTTGCCAGTTAAAAATAGGAGAGGAGAGTTATTAAATGGAGAGTTAGAGGTATTGGGAAGATGGAGGGAATATTTTGAGGAATTGTTAAATGTTGATGAAGATAGGGAAGCTGTGATTTCGTGTATAGGGCAAGGAGGAATAACATCTTGTAGGAGTGAGGAAGAGCCAGTTGTGAGTGTGGGGGAAGTTCGTGAGGCAGTAGGTAAAATGAAAGGGGGTAAGGCAGCCGGGATTGATGGGATAAAGATAGAAATGTTAAAAGCAGGTGGGGATATAGTTTTGGAGTGGTTGGTGCAATTATTTAATAAATGTATGGAAGAGGGTAAGGTACCTAGGGATTGGCAGAGAGCATGCATAGTTCCTTTGTATAAAGGCAAAGGGGATAAAAGAGAGTGCAAAAATTATAGGGGGATAAGTCTGTTGAGTGTACCTGGTAAAGTGTATGGTAGAGTTATAATTGAAAGAATTAAGAGTAAGACGGAGAATAGGATAGCAGATGAACAAGGAGGCTTTAGGAAAGGTAGGGGGTGTGTGGACCAGGTGTTTACAGTGAAACATATAAGTGAACAGTATTTAGATAAGGCTAAAGAGGTCTTTGTGGCATTTATGGATTTGGAAAAGTCGTATGACAGGGTGGATAGGGGGGCAATGTGGCAGATGTTGCAAGTGTATGGTGTAGGAGGTAGGTTACTGAAAGCAGTGAAGAGTTTTTACGAGGATAGTGAGGCTCAAGTTAGAGTATGTAGGAAAGAGGGAAATTTTTTCCCAGTAAAAGTAGGCCTTAGACAAGGATGTGTGATGTCACCGTGGTTGTTTAATATATTTATAGATGGGGTTGTAAGAGAAGTAAATGCGAGGGTCTTGGCAAGAGGCGTGGAGTTAAAAGATAAAGAATCACACACAAAGTGGGAGTTGTCACAGCTGCTCTTTGCTGATGACACTGTGCTCTTGGGAGATTCTGAAGAGAAGCTGCAGAGATTGGTGGATGAATTTGGTAGGGTGTGCAAAAGAAGAAAATTAAAGGTGAATACAGGAAAGAGTAAGGTTATGAGGATAACAAAAAGATTAGATGATGAAAGATTGAATATCAGATTGGAGGGAGAGAGTATGGAGGAGGTGAACGTATTCAGATATTTGGGAGTGGACGTGTCAGCGGATGGGTCTATGAAAGATGAGGTGAATCATAGAATTGATGAGGGAAAAAGAGTGAGTGGTGCACTTAGGAGTCTCTGGAGACAAAGAACTTTGTCCTTGGAGGCAAAGAGGGGAATGTATGAGAGTATAGTTTTACCAACGCTCTTATATGGGTGTGAAGCGTGGGTGATGAATGTTGCAGCGAGGAGAAGGCTGGAGGCAGTGGAGATGTCATGTCTGAGGGCAATGTGTGGTGTGAATATAATGCAGAGAATTCGTAGTTTGGAAGTTAGGAGGAGGTGCGGGATTACCAAAACTGTTGTCCAGAGGGCTGAGTAAGGGTTGTTGAGGTGGTTCGGACATGTAGAGAGAATGGCGCGAAACAGAATGACTTCAAGAGTGTATCAGTCTGTAGTGGAAGGAAGGCGGGGTAGGGGTCGGCCTAGGAAGGGTTGGAGGGAGGGGGTAAAGGAGGTTTTGTGTGCGAGGGGCTTGGACTTCCAGCAGGCATGCGTGAGCGTGTTTGATAGGAGTGAATGGAGACAAATGGTTTTTAATACTTGACGTGCTGTTGGAGTGTGAGCAAAGTAACATTTATGAAGGGATTCAGGGAAAGCGGCAGGCCGGACTTGAGTCCTGGAGATGGGAAGTACAGTGCCTGCACTCTGAAGGAGGGGTGTTAATGTTGCAGTTTAAAAACTGTAGTGTAAAGCACCCTTCTGGCAAGACAGTGATGGAGTGAATGATGGTGAAAGTTTTTCTTTTTCGGGCCACCCTGCCTTGGTGGGAATCGGCCAGTGTGATAATAAAAAAATAAACTGTCTCGCATGGGCCAGTAGGCCTTCTGCAGTGTTCCTCCATTCTTATGTTCTTATGTTCTTATATAAACATAAGGAAATATTCATATTATTTTCAAAACTGCTTTTTATGAAACAAGATTCAATTATATTTCTGTCAACCATGGACTTCCTTGATACAACTTTCTCAACTTTTTGAAAATCAATTGGATGATTGAAATCTCTCACATGAATAAATAGAGCATTCAAATCTTATCCAGTTCTAACGCTATATTTATGTTGTTTTAATTTTATCGCAAATTTTTCAAGGAATCTTATAGACATCCGTCAGCATTTTGGGGGGAATTCTTTATCAAAAGTTTTTTTTTTTTTACTGTATCAAGATTTTTAAATACAACTTTAATATTAAAAGTCTTAAGAAGAGAAGGCATATCAACCAAGTTTTCATGGTAAGGGAGAACCAACATATATTTAGTTGAATAAGGTTGGGTGTCACTTTGTGGGTTGTAAAAAGTATTTCTAGCAATTTTAAATGATTTATCAATTACATTTCTCGGGTATTTCAGATCAATGCCTATTTCATAAATTTTGGATATTTCTTCAAACTGGTAAAAGTCTCGAACCTAGATTAAAACAACATAAATATAGCATAAGAACTGGACAAGATTCCACTGCTCTATTTATTCATGTAAGAGATTTTAACCATCCAATTGGTTTTCAAAAAGTTGAGAAAGTTGTATCAAGCAAGTCCATGGTCTACAGAAATATAAGTGAATCTTGTTTCATAAAAAGCAGTTTTGAAAATAATATGAATATTTCCTTAGGTTTATATAAATTAGACTCATTTATAATTAATAAAATTTGGCTGGAGATTAATAATACATTGGACAAATAATAAACCTTATTTCTTGGGTAGAATATTTTGTTAGTGGGATGTCGTGAGGACCTGTCTAGTTGGACCAGCGGACCTACTGCAGTGTTCCTCTTTTCTTATGAGTCCGGTATTGTCGCGCGTCAGGTGTTTCTTTGTTGTGGGAGTTGACTGTGAGGTGTAGTCTAAGCCCTTTAATGGCCTTCCTTTGATGTATTACTTTCATAGTTCCTTGACAATGTGAGTAGTCACGAAAGTGCTTGGAATTTCACTACTCATTCACAGTGGTTGTTTTGCATATTTTAAAATCACCTGTTTACTGTGATCTTATTGCATATATATATATATATATATATATATATATATATATATATATATATATATATATATATATATATATATATATATATATATATATATATATATATATATATATATATATATATATATATATACATATACATATATATATATATATATATATATATATATATATATATATATATATATATATATATATATATATATATATATATATATATATATATATATATATATATATATATATATGTCGTGCCGAATAGGCAGAACTTGCAATCTTGGCTTAAATAGCAACGCTCATCTTGCCATATAGGACAAGTGAAAATTTGTGTATGCAATATTTTCGCCAAAATCATTCTGAACCTAACGAAAAAAATATATTTCACTGTGTTTGTTTAGTATTAAATTATTGTAAACAAATCTAAAATATATTTAGTTGGGTTAGGCTAATATAAATTGCGCTTGTTATAATAAGGTTAGGTAAGCTTTCTAAGATTCTTTTGGTGC
This sequence comes from Cherax quadricarinatus, assembly GCF_038502225.1. Lineage (NCBI taxonomy): Eukaryota > Metazoa > Arthropoda > Malacostraca > Decapoda > Parastacidae > Cherax > Cherax quadricarinatus. Next base: position 37,101,432 of record NC_091316.1, on the reverse strand, counting down.
AAAATTAAAAATATTTACAAAATGGCTTCATCAGTCCATACAAAGGAGAATCTTGAAGAACAGGAGGAGAATGAGGTAATCAGTCCCTCATTCTCCTCCTGTTCTTCAAGATTCTCCTTTGTATGGACTGATGAAGCCACTGTGTGGCGAAACGTTTCCTCAATAAAGATACCCAAGAGTTGCACATGTGTCTAATTTATCAACATGTCGGTTCTCTGAACCATTCATCTAAAAATTTTTACATTACATTAATGAAAAAAATATATCTTTAAACGTATAAGAGAAAATTTTAGAATGGATTTAATTTTAAATGAGTTCTTGCTAATTGACCAGTTTTACATATTAGGCACGACATACATATATATATATATATATATATATATATATATATATATATATATATATATATATATATATATATATATATATATATATATATATATATATATATATATATATATATATATATATAGTTTTCACCCAGGAAAATACTAGCGATATTCCTGAAATAATATATTATGTAGAACAGGATAATAAGCTATGTACGATTGTGGTAACTAGTGACATGGTCCTCAGACAAATAGAGAAATTAAAACCTAACAAATTCCCAGGCCCTGATGAACTGTTTGCAAGGGTGTTAAAGGAATGTAAAGAGGAACTTAGCATACCTATGGCTAATCTTTTTAACATATCACTTCAAACTGGCATAGTGCCTGATAAGTAGAAAATGGCAAATGTAATAACTATTTACAAGGCAGGTGACAGGTCCTTGGCTTCGAACTATAGACCAATAAGCCTTACCTCCATAGTGGGAAAATTTGTGGAATCAATAATTGCCGAAGCAGTTTGTAGCCATCTTGACAGGCACAGATTGATTTATGAATCTCAACACGGTTATACAAAGGGGTGTTCCCGTCTTACGAATTTACTAACTTTTTTCACTAAGGTGTTTGAGGAGGTAGATCATAGTAATGAATATGATATTGTGTATATGGACTTCAGTAAGGCTTTCGATAGAGTTCCACATCAGAGGCTATTGAGGAAACTTAAGGCACACGGAATAGGAGGAGAAATTTTTTCCTGGGTAGAGGCATGGCTGACAAATAGGCAGCAAAGAGTTTGCATAAATGGGGAGAAATCAGAATGGGGGCACGTCACAAGCGGTGTTTCTCAGGGGCCAATGTTGGGCCCGTTGTTGTTCACAATTTACATAAACGACATAGATAAGGTAATAAATAGCGACGTAAGCAAATTTGCTGATGACACCAAAATAAGCCATCCAATTCATTCTAATGAGGACACTAGAGCACTCCAGGATGATTTGAATAGACTGATGCAATGGTCGGAGAAGTGGCAGATGCAGTTTAATATTGACAAATGCAAAGTTCTAAATGTTGGACAGTTAAATAACCATGCCACATATAAACTAAATAATGTAGATCTTAATTCTACTGATTGCGAATAGGATTTAGGAGTTCTGGTTAGCAGTAATCTAAAACCAAGACAACAGTGCATTAGTATTCTCAATAAAGCTAACAGAATTCTTGGCTTCATATCTAGAGGTATAAATAATAGAAGTCCTCAGGTTGTTCTTCAACTCTATATATCCTTGGTTAGGCCTCATTTAGACTATGCTGCTCAGTTCTGGTCACCGTATTACAGAATGGACATAAATGCTCTGGAAAACGTACAGAGGAGGATGACAAAGATGATCCCATGTATCAGAAATCTTCCATATGAGGATAGACTGAGGGCCCTGAATCTGCACTCTCTCGAAAGGCGTAGAATTAGGGGAGGATATGATCGAGGTGTATAAATGGAAATGGAAAACAGGAATAAATAAAGGGGATGTAAATAGCGTGCTGAAAATTTTCATCCAAGACAGGACTCGCAGCAATGGTTTCATGCTGAAAAATTCAGATTCAGGAAGGATATAGGAAAGCACTGGTTTAGTAATAGAGTTGTGGATGAGTGGAACAAACTCCTGAGTACAGTTATTCAGGCTAAAACGTTGTGTAGTTTTAAAAATAGGTTAGATAAATACATGAGTGGGTGTGGGTGGGTGTGAGTTGGACCTGACTAGCTTGTGCTGCTGGGTCTGGTGCCGTGCTCCATCCTTGAGTGGAGTTGACCAGACTGGGCGGGTCATCGGGCTAATCCGGGTTGGGGGACATTGACCTGCTCCGCATGGGTCAGTAGGCCTGTTGCAGTGTTGGTAGACAGCAACCGCCCAGGGAGGTACTACCGTCCTGCCAAGTGAGTGTAAAACGAAAGCCTGTAATTGTTTTACATGATGGTAGGATTGCTGGTGTCCTTTTTTCTGTCTCATGAACATGCAAGATTTCAGGTACGTCTTGCTACTTCTACTTACACTTAGGTCACACTACACATACATGTACAAGCACATATATACACACCCCTCTGGGTTTTCTTCTATTTTCTTTCTAGTTCTTATTCTTGTTTATTTCCTCTTATCTCCATGGGGAAGTGGAACAGAATTCTTCCTCCGTAAGCCATGCGTGTTGTAAGAGGCGACTAAAATGCCGGGAGCAAGGGGCTAGTAACCTCTTCTCCTGTATATATTACTAAATGTAAAAGGAGAAACTTTCGTTTTTCCTTTTGGGCCACCCCGCCTCGGTGGGATACGGTCGGTGTGTTGAAAGTTGTGTGTGTGTGTGTGTGTGTGTGTGTGTGTGTGTGTGTGTGTGTGTGTGTGTGTGTGTGTGTGTGTGTGTGTGTGTGTGTGTGTGTGTGTGTGTGTGTGTCGTGCCGAATATGTAAAACTGGTCAATTAGTAAGAACTCATTTAAAATTAAGTTCTTTCTAAAATTTTCTCTTATACATTTAAAGATATATTTTTTTCATTAATGTTGATGTAAAAAAATTTAATATTGCACCAAAAGAATCTTAGAAAACTTACCTAACCTTATTATAACAAGAACAATTTATTTTAGCCTAACCCAACTAAATATATTTTAGATTTGTTTACAATAATTTAATATTAAACAAACACAGTGAAATATATTTTTTTCGTTAGGTTCAGAATGATTTTGGCGAAATTATTGCATACACAAATTTTCACTTGTCTTATATGGCAAGATGAGCGTTGCTATTTAAGCCAAGATCGCAAGTTCTGCCTATTCGGCACGACATATATATATATATATATATATATATATATATATATATATATATATATATATATATATATATATATATATATATATATATATATATACATATATATATATATATATATATATATATATATATATATATATATATATATATATATATATATATATATATATATATATATATATATATATATATATATATATATATATATATATATATATATATATATATATATATATATATATATATATATATATATATATGTATATGCAGGGAGTTCAGCAGGCTGACCCACTCACTCCAATTCTTTTGTGCCTGGTAGTAAGAGAACTAACTTCCAGCCTATGCAACGAGCTCAGTGTCTGGTACCTGATGATGGCACTCTGGCAGGTACTGAAGAGTCCCCACTAGAGGACCTACAACGTGTGAAGACACAGGGAGAAGCCATGGGTCTCATCCTCATTCCCTCCGAGTGTGAAATCATCATAGCCATCCAGGAAATAATCAGAACTGTGCAAGCAATCCTCCCTGACGTCTCTCCTACCACTCCATCCAACAGTATCCTCTAGGGAGCACTGCTGTGTCATCACGCCATCGACACAGTCCTCAAGGACAAACTCGATGATCTGAAAGGAATGGAGAAGAGAATTAGCAATCTTGATGCCCAAGATACCCTGTATCTCCTCACAAGGTGTCTTTGCCAACCTCTCTTAATTCCTGAGGTGCACACTCTCTTTTGACAACCCAACATTCAACGAATATGACGTACTCCTGTGATAAATCTTTAAGAAGGCACTGAATCTGTCACTGGAAGATCAACAATGGGATCAGGCAACCCTCCCAGTGCGACTGGCAGGTACAGGGTGTGCAAAGCAACGCAGGTAGCTTTACCTTCATTTCTGTCTTCATGTTTGGCTTCCAATGGATTAGTTAAGAAGATTGTCCCCGAACTCTTGGGAGACGCGGTAGAAGCTCAAGACCCCAGGTTCACTGAAGCAGCCATGCAGTGGGACATCCTTGCAGACTCTTCCAGTAAACCAGCTCTTCCCAAAGAGCACAAACAGTCCCTCTGGGACAAACCGATCATGGAATATATCGCTAAGACAATGCTCACTAACACTTCAGAAAAGGACAAAGCTCGTCTCCTAGCGGTGAAGGCACCACATTTAGGAGATTTATTTCTAGCTGCTCCCAATTCCTCCCTGGGCTCTCGACTCAACCCACAGGCCATTCGGATTGGTGTTGCTCGTCTCCTAGCCGCCCCCATACTCAGAGAATGTAGGTGTATTTGCGGCAGGGCGACTGCTGATTAATTTGGATTTTGTGGTCTCGTGTGTCACACATCAGAAGGGAGGTATGCTAGACATGAAGAGGCCAACGACGTCATAAAGCCTCGCCACAGCCCGTTGCCCAGCTCAGTAGGAACCCATAGCGCAGAGGTCTGACGGAATACAAAAGCACCCTGATGGAGCCACTATGCTACATTGGAAGGATTGTAAGCAGATTGCCTGAGATTACACCTGTGCCACAGCATTGGCAGACACCTACTTGCCTTACTCTGTAGCTGAAGGAGGTGGAGCTACCAGCTACTGGGAGATCCAGAAGACCCTCAAATACGAAGGCCTTTTCCCTTGCTATAACTTCATCCCAACAGGGTCGGAGACACTTAGAACATGGGACAAGTGTGCTCTAAAGTTCCTCAAAGAGCTTGGTGAAAAACTCATCATAAAAAACCGAAGCCCACAGGGTGGTCAAGTTCCTCTTTCAGACTCAGTGTTGCAATCCAGATCTTAAATGCCTGCAGCATTCTGGGCACATGGCCCACTACTGGGGAGTTGAACGAAGTATTCGAAATGTAGATCTGAGATATCTACGTTGTTCTACGCCCTATAAACATGAATATATTGTACCAACAATATATATATATATATATATATATATATATATATATATATATATATATATATATATATATATATATATATATATATATATGTATATATATATATATATATATATATATATATATATATATATATATATATATATATATATATATATATATATATATATATATATATATGTCTATACAGGAAAGAGTAAGGTTATGAGGATAACAAAAAGATTGGGTGATGAAAGATTGGATATCAGATTGGAGGGAGAGAGTATGGAGGAGGTGAATGTATTCAGATATTTGGGAGTGGACGTGTCAGCGGATGGGTCTATGAAAGATGAGGTGAATCATAGAATTGATGAGGCGAAAAATGTGAGTGGTGCACTTAGGAGTCTGTGGAGACAAAGAACTTTGTCCTTGGAGGCAAAGAGGGGAATGTATGAGAGTATAGTTTTACCAACGCTCTTATATGGGTGTGAAGCATGGGTGATGAATGTTGCAGCGAGGAGAAGGCTGGAGGCAGTGGAGATGCCATGTCTGAGGGCAATGTGTGGTTAAAATATAATGCAGAGAATTCGTAGTTTGGAAGTTAGGAGGAGGTGCGGGATTACCAAAACTGTTGTCCAGAGGGCTGAGGAAAGGTTGTTGAGGTGGTTCGGACATGTAGAGAGAATGGAGCGAAACAGAATGACTTCATGAGTGTATCAGTCTGTAGTGGAAGGAAGGCGGGGTAGGGGTCGGCCTAGGAAAGGTTGGAGGGAGGGGGTAAAGGAGGTTTTGTGTGCGAGGGGCTTGGACTTCCAGCAGGCATGCGTGAGCGTGTTTGATAGTAGTGAATGGAGACAAATGGTTTTTAATACTTGACGTGCTGTTGGAGTGTGAGCAAAGTAACATTTATGAAGGGGTTCAGGGAAACCGGCAGGCCGGACTGGAGTCCTGGAGATGGGAAGTACAGTGTCTGCACTCTGAAGGAGGGGTGTTAATGTTGCAGTTTAAAAACTGTAGTGTAAAGCACCCTTCTGGCAAGACAGTGATGGAGTGAATGATGGTGAAAGTTTTTCTTTTTCGGGCCACCCTGCCTTGGTGGGAATCGGCCAGTGTGATAATAAAAATAAAAAATAATATATATATATATATATATATAATATATATATATATATATATATATATATATATATATATATATATACATACATATATATATATATATATATATATATATATATATATATATATATATATATATATATATATATATATATATATGTATATATATATATATGTATATATATATATAGGTAGTAGGTTGGTAGACAGCAACCACCCAGGGAAGTACTACCGTCCTGCCAGATGACTGTGAAACAGAAACCTGTAACTGTTTTGCATAATGGTAGGATTGCTGGTTTCTTGTTCTGTCTCATAAACACGCTAGATAACAGGGATATCTTGCTACTCCTACTTACACTTTGGTCACACTTCACAGACACGCACATGCATATATATATATATATATATATATATATATATATATATATATATATATACATATATATATATATATATATATATATATACATACATCTAGGTTTTTCTCCTTTTTCTAAATAACTCTTGTTCTTCTTTATTTCTTCTATTGTCCATGGGGAAGTGGAAAAGAATCTTTCCTCCGTAAGCCATGCGTGTCGTATGAGGCGACTAAAATGCCGGGAGCAATGGGCTAGTAACCCCTTCTCCTGTAGACATTTACTAAAAAAGAGAAGAAAAACTTTATAAAACTGGGATGCTTAAATGTGCGTGGATGTAGTGCGGATGACAAGAAACAGATGATTGCTGATGTTATGAATGAAAAGAAGTTGGATGTCCTGGCCCTAAGCGAAACAAAGCTGAAGGGGGTAGGAGAGTTTCAGTGGGGGGAAATAAATGGGATTAAATCTGGAGTATCTGAGAGAGTTAGAGCAAAGGAAGGGGTAGCAGTAATGTTAAATGATCAGTTATGGAAGGAGAAAAGAGAATATGAATGTGTAAATTCAAGAATTATGTGGATTAAAGTAAAGGTTGGATGCGAGAAGTGAGTCATAATAAGCGTGTATGCACCTGGAGAAGAGAGGAATGCAGAGGAGAGAGAGAGATTTTGGGAGATGTTAAGTGAATGTATAGGAGCCTTTGAACCAAGTGAGAGAGTAATTGTGGTAGGGGACCTGAATGCTAAAGTAGGAGAAACTTTTAGAGAGGGTGTGGTAGGTAAGTTTGGGGTGCCAGGTGTAAATGATAATGGGAGCCCTTTGATTGAACTTTGTATAGAAAGGGGTTTAGTTATAGGTAATACATATTTTAAGAAAAAGAGGATAAATAAGTATACAAGATATGATGTAGGGCGAAATGACAGTAGTTTGGTGGATTATGTATTGGTAGATAAAAGACTGTTGAGTAGACTTCAGGATGTACATGTTTATAGAGGGGTCACAGATATATCAGATCACTTTCTAGTTGTAGCTACACTGAGAATAAAAGGTAGATGGGATACAAGGAGAATAGAAGCATCAGGGAAGAGAGAGGTGAAGGTTTATAAACTAAAAGAGGAGGCAGTTAGGGTAAGATATAAACAGCTATTGGAGGATAGATGGGGTAATGAGAGCATAGGCAATGGGGTCGAAGAGGTATGGGGTAGGTTTGAAAATGTAGTGTTAGAGTGTTCAGCAGAAGTTTGTGGTTACAGGAAAGTGGGTGCGGGAGGGAAGAGGAGCGATTGGTGGAATGATGATGTAAAGAGAGTAGTAAGGGAGAAAAAGTTAGCATATGAGAAGTTTTTACAAAGTAGAAGTGATGAAAGGAGGGAAGAGTATATGGAGAAAAAGAGAGAGGTTAAGAGAGTGGTGAAGCAATGTAAAAAGAGAGCAAATGAGAGAGTGGGTGAGATGTTATCAACAAATTTTGTTGAAAATAAGAAAAAGTTTTGGAGTGAGATTAACAAGTTAAGAAAGCCTAGAGAACAAATGGATTTGTCAGTTAAAAATAGGAGAGGAGAGTTATTAAATGGAGAGTTAGAGGTATTGGGAAGATGGAGGGAATATTTTGAGGAATTGTTAAATGTTGATGAAGATAGGGAAGCTGTGATTTCGTGTATAGGGCAAGGAGGAATAACATCTTGTAGGAGTGAGGAAGAGCCAGTTGTGAGTGTAGGGGAAGTTCGTGAGGCAGTAGGTAAAATGAAAGGGGGTAAGGCAGCCGGGATTGATGGGATAAAGATAGAAATGTTAAAAGCAGGTGGGGATATAGTTTTGGAGTGGTTGGTGCAATTGTTTAATAAATGTATGGAAGAGGGTAAGGTACCTAGGGATTGGCAGAGAGCATGCATAGTTCCTTTGTATAAAGGCAAGGGGGATAAAAGAGAGTGCAAAAATTATAGGGGGATAAGTCTGCTGAGTATACCTGGTAAAGTGTATGGTAGAGTTATTATTGAGAGAATTAAGAGTAAGACGGAGAATAGGATAGCAGTTGAACAAGGAGGCTTTAGGAAAGGTAGGGGGTGTGTGGACCAGGTGTTTACAGTGAAACATATAAGTGAACAGTATTTAGATAAGGCTAAAGAGGTCTTTGTGGCATTTATGGATTTGGAAAAGGCGTATGACAGGGTGGATAGGGGGGCAATGTGGCAGATGTTGCAAGTGTATGGTGTAGGAGGTAGGTTACTGAAAGCAGTGAAGAGGTTTTACGAGGATAGTGAGGCTCAAGTTAGAGTATGTAGGAAAGAGGGAAATTATTTCCCAGTAAAAGTAGGCCTTAGACAAGGATGTGTGATGTCACCGTGGTTGTTTAATATATTTATAGATGGGGTTGTAAGAGAAGTAAATGTGAGGGTCTTGACAAGAGGCGTGGAGTTAAAAGATAAAGAATCACACACAAAGTGGGAGTTGTCACAGCTGCTCTTTGCTGATGACACTGTGCTCTTGGGAGATTCTGAAGAGAAGTTGCAGAGATTGGTGGATGAATTTGGTAGGGTGTGCAAAAGTAGAAAATTAAAGGTGAATACAGGAAAGAGTAAGGTTATGAGGATAACAAAAAGATTAGGTGATGAAAGATTGAATATCAGATTGGAGGGAGAGAGTATGGAGGAGGTGAATGTATTCAGATATTTGGGAGTGGACGTGTCAGCGGATGGGTCTATGAAAGATGAGGTGAATCATAGAATTGATGAGGGAAAAAGAGAGTGGTGCACTTAGGAGTCTGTGGAGACAAAGAACTTTGTCCTTGGAGGCAAAGAGGGGAATGTATGAGAGTATAGTTTTACCAACGCTCTTATATGGGTGTGAAGCATGGGTGATGAATGTTGCAGCGAGGAGAAGGCTGGAGGCAGTGGAGATGTCATGTCTGAGGGCAATGTGTGGTGTGAATATAATGCAGAGAATTCGTAGTTTGGAAGTTAGGAGGAGGTGCGGAATTACCAAAACTGTTGTCCAGAGGGCTGAGGAAGGGTTGTTGAGGTGGTTCGGACATGTAGAGAGAATGGAGCGAAACAGAATGACTTCAAGAGTGTATCAGTCTGTAGTGGAAGGAAGGCGGGGTAGGGGTCGGCCTAGGAAAGGTTGGAGAGAGGGGGTAAAGGAGGTTTTGTGTGCGAGGGGCTTGGACTTCCAGCAGGTATGCATAAGCGTGTTTGATAGGAGTGAATGGAGACAAATGTTTTTTAATACTTGACGTGCTGTTGGAGTGTGAGCAAAGTAACATTTATGAAGGGGTTCAGGGAAACCGGCAGGCCGGATTGGAGTCCTGGAGATGGGAAGTACAGTGCCTGCACTCTGAAGGAGGGGTGTTAATGTTGCAGTTTAAAAACTGTAGTGTAAAGCACCCTTCTGGCAAGACAGTGATGGAGTGAATGATGGTGAAAGTTTTTCTTTTTCGGGCCACCCTGCCTTGGTGGGAATCGGCCAGTGTGATAATAAAAAAATAAAATATATATATATATATATATATATATATATATATATATATATATATATATATATATATATATATATATATATATATATATATATATATATATATATATATATATATATATATATAAAACACAAACATGAATATATTGGTGCAATATATCAAAGTTTATGAATCTCGTCAAGCTCCTCCGAAGCTGGACGTGAACCAATCATGCAGCAAGCATTTCCACTCTGGATGGCCACTTTGAGGCGCTGGAACATGAAGTGTGTGGTATTCTTTTTCCATAGTCCCAAAGTCTCTGATCCCACTCGGACATATTGGTACTGGTGGCCTATGTCTGTGTGCTTGCTGATCTTTTGCTCCTCCCTGTGATCCACCACACCTCCCTGTTTCCCGATACTATGACTGATGTAGATATCAGCCTCCATCTACGTTCAGGTATAGTTCTAAGCTAAAAGCTCCTGATTCTTCCAAGGATAGATGTTGATCCCTTCCAGGCAGATTGTGAGTATTACTGGTTGCTAGGGATCAGGGTTCTCTCTCTCAGCCAGGTATCGAGCTGTAGCTGGATGCTCGGCTGAGGGAGGGCATTGCCTTCATTGTTTCTTGCTTTCCAGCAACTTGGTTTTGGAGGAATTTAAACCATGAAGACCATATTGGTCAGTTTGCACATCATCGCAAATACTTGTATATTCCATGTGGATTGGGGCAGCAGAGCGGTGAGTCAGTGCAATATGGAGAGTCTGCGGGTCGAGGCGTGTTCCCACTGCCGAAATGGGAAGTGTTTGGAGGAAGTCCTCAGAATGAAATGCTCTCACAGCTTGGAGATGAGCAGTATCCATGGTGGATGTTTCAACCAGGGATATATGCTTGCAATTTGTAATTGTTTACAATCATCATATTTATTTATATATTTATTTATTTGTATTTATTCTAAACTCTTTACAAATGGGATAAATAATCTATAAAAATTATCATTCAGTCCAGAGCAATATTCGAAACTGCGCATTTTGCATAAAAATCCATTGTACGTTCCTCACTCAACCTGACCCAAGATTTTCGCAGCTTGAATGCTAAAAAAAAAAAAATCATACTCCATCTTGTCTCAGAACATTCACTCTTCTAGTCATTCACTCTTCTAGTCAGCATTCTGCTAAGCTCGATTTGAGGGAACTATGAGTGATACTATGAGTAGAGGGTATGATATTAGTGCATATACAAGAACAATGATGGAAATTACATGCGAGGCAAGGAAAAAGATAGGAACAGAGGCACTGAAAGGCAGGGGGGGAGGGAGAGATATATATATATATATATAAAGTCAGTTCATCATATGAAAATGCTGGTCCACAGATGGCTCCAACTTCATCCTGTTCCCTACTTGTATGTTTCACAACAATAAAAATACTTTCAAATGAGTTGATGAAGGTAACAGCTCTTAGCGTGTCAATAAAGTTAGGAATCCTTAACTAGTAAATAAGTTGTCAATAAAGCTAGGGGTCTTTAACCTAAACTTATCAAACCATGTGTAAAGAGAGAGAGAGAGAGAGAGAGAGAGAGAGAGAGAGAGAGAGAGAGAGAGAGAGAGAGAGAGAGAGACAGACAGAGACAGAGACAGAGACAGAGACAGAGACAGAGAGTCAGCACCTTCCAGTACAACAGACAGCGAACATACCATCGCTGATCCTACAGCTATCAGCACACCTGCCTACACTGTTCCAACACCTGGCAGTAGCGCTTCATCTGCAAGAACTCAGTCAGGATTTTCTTCACCAGAGATTGGTGCAGTTAATAATCAGGGGACTATCATTGCACCTGAACAGGTGCTTCACCAAAGTACAAACAGCAGAGATACATCTGTCAGAACTGTACAGGGACGTGGTAGAGGACGTGAAGGAGGAAGACATCTACAGCCGTCTCACCTTCCACCAACACAGTCCCAAGAAACAGTTCATCAGATACACAGTCATCAGGCTCACCAGCAGGAGAACCTGCGGATAAATCAGCAGCGAAACACAAGAGGTGCAACAAATAGAACTCCACCTTCCCAGGCACCTGGGCAGTGCTCTCGCTGTCACCGGAGGGGGCACACCACTAACATCTGCCTGCGAAATACCAGGTGCAATTACCGCCACAAGAGGGAACACCAGGAGGACCAGTGTCAGAAGAGAAAGGAACTTGACAGATAGGTCCACCTGTTTAGAGACCTGTTCTCGGAACAAACCAGCAGGATCTCTGAATTGGTGAACACATTTACACGTCACCCACTCAGCTACTCCTATCTCAGCTCAGCAGGTGGTTTTTATGCCTTACACATGACCACAGACCTACATCCCAGCAGTTGCCTCGGTGCCCTACCTCTCTCAAGGGCAAGTACCTTACATGCCTTACACACCCACCTCCTCAAGCTGAACACATGAGGAAATAGTCTATCAGCATCCTGTCGGCCAACATTAGAGGTTTCATTACTAAGGTTGGAGACCTTATACACAGTTTTGAGAACACTCGACGTCCCGACATGATAGCTGTTGTTGTAACATTTTTAGACGACAGGACTCCAGAAAATTTTGCAAGAATTGCTGGCTACACCTCATGGATGAGGTGGATGAGGTGTAGCTGTGTGCTTCTCTAGAACTGTACATGCCCAGCAGATTGATGTTGCCATCTATACTCATCTTCAAATCATGTTCATCAAGCTATGCATAAACACTAGTACGTCTGTACTAGTATGTGCAATGTACAGACCTCAGTGGCAACATGCAGACCCCATCAACTTCCTAATGGAAAATGTGGACTCCCTTCTGCTACAACACAACTGTCAACATATTATAATTGTTGTTGACCTCAATCAACACCTTATACAGAGGGACTTTGATGACCTTCTTGCAGTGTTTGACATGAGAAACTTCGTTGATTTCCCTACTCATATCTTTGGCTCCTTCCTTGATCCAGTAGTGAGTGATCTGGCAGAAGGCATAGTCACTTGTCAACCCCTCGGCTATATTGGATCGTCTGACAACAAGGCTGTTTCTACGACACTCAAGATCCCAACAGAACGAGGTGAGGAGTCCACACGCACAACCTGGCTATGGGAAAGAGGTAATTGGCCAGCCCTTTGCTCTGAGCTCGCCAAAATCGATTGGAATGCTCTTCTCCAAGGGGATATTGACAACCAAGTGAATGCCTTCACTGGACACATCCTTAATCTACAATAAAAACATTTCCCTCACCGGCAGTATGTGACGAATCCTACAGGTCAGCCTTTCGTTGTAGAGAGGCTGCTACTTCTAGGTACAAGGCATGTCGAAGGTATAAAAAGACATCGTAGTACCTACAACAGGAACTTGCACAGGCAAGCCTGTAGGCATATGGGTGAAATTCAAAAGTGGGCAATCTGTAAATGGGAGGTGGACACTAAAAGGAAGCTAGCATCAGGTAGAGTAGGTTCCAAAACCTGTTGGTCCCTGGTCAAGGACGGACAAGGTTATCTGCCTGATGAACTCATTCCATCTCTAAATCAAAAGGATGAGACCACCTGTACTAGTAGTTAAGAAAAAGCGGACCCCTTTTCCGAACACTTTGCTACCAAAATGCAAGTGGTGACAATAAAGCAGGAGGAGGTGCATCTTCTTAAATCGCTTGACCAAGGAAAGGCTCTGGGCCCAGACAAGTTGAGCCCAAGATTGCTGAGAAGATGTGCAGACCAGCTAGCAGCACCTTCATCTCGAATCTTTCGGCACTGCCTAGTACAGTGTAAATTGCCTTCTCTTTGGAAAGAGGCAAATATAGTCCCTGTTCACGAATAAGAAGAGCAAAACAGAACTCAGCACCTACAGACCAGTGTCACTCCTGTCTATTACTGGCAAGATCCTTGAGACAATAGTCTCAAGACAAATGACAGAGTTTTTTGACTACCACTCACTACTTTGTTACCGACAATATGGCTTCAGGAAAGGTTACTCTGCTGTTGATCTGTTGTTAAACCTCTCCACTAAGTGGCTCCAGTTACTGGAAGAATCCAAAGTCAGCTGTGTGGTAGCACTGGACATTGCTTGCTTGTGCTTTCGACCGAGTGTGACACCAGGGGTCTCTTGGCAAAATTACAAGCACTGGGTAGTTCTCAATGGAACAGAATCAGCAAGACATTCTATTGGGGCAAGTGTTCAACAAGGAAGTGTACCTAGGCCATTGTTATGGAATGTCTACTTTAATGACCTTCTTCGTCTCATCCCTGAATCCCATGCATATATAGACGACTGTACTCTGACATTTACTTATCCAAGAGAAGAAATGCCAGCTGTTCAAAGCTACATCAATCACCAGCTAAGAGCTATATCGGTTTGGGGAAACCGATGGCAGGTAACATTTGCACCTGAGAAAACACAAGTGATGATGGTCTCTAGGCACCATGATGCATATATGCCGGAGCAATAGTAAGGATGAATGGGAGAATGTTGGTACCAGGGGAAAAAGTTGATATCCTTGGGGTGAAATTTTATTCCAAACTGACCATTAAGAACCACGTTGTAAATATTGTAAACAAGGCAGCCAGGAAGCTTACGGCACTTCGACGTATCTCGCTTGACAGTAGGGGTTGCAAGATTCTGTATGAAGCACAAGTACGCTCACACCTTGAGTATGCTCCACTTTCTTGGTTTGCCTATCCCCATCTCATCTGCGACTGCTTGACCGAGTAGAGAACAGGGCAAGACGTCTCATCACTAGCCTGGATTAGTTCTGGATAGATCTGCCATTCCAACAGAGCCTTCAAGACAGGAGGGATGTGGGCGGCCTTACTGTTAAGTACAAGGCCAACATTGTCAAAATACTACACTTGGCTCCACTTTGAGGACAGCGAGAAGCAAGCTTCTATACCACAAGACGGGCAGAAAGCAGGAACGTCACTGTGGCTGTACTATTCTCCAGAACATCTCTTCATCTGAGATCATTTATCCCCAGGACGACTCGGGTTTGGAACACATTCGTACAGCATAATGATATTAACGAGATAAGTCAGTTGATCAAATGAAAGTGCTGGCCTAGAGATGGCTCCAACTTCATTCTGTTCCCTACTTGTATGTCTCATAACAAAAATTCTTTCAAATGAGCTGATGTAGGTAACAGCTTCTAGCTTGTCAATAAAGTTAGGAATCCTTATCGTAACCTTGTCAAAGCCTGTATAAATATGGAGAGAGAGAGAGAGAGAGAGAGAGAGAGAGAGAGAGAGAGAGAGAGAGAGAGAGAGCAGAGGAGAAGGAGGAGGAATTGAGTAAGGAAGAAAGGAACGAATGAGTGAAGGAACAATGGAGCTGGAAAGAAAGAGATGAGGAGAGTTATAGAAGCAGAGAGAAGTAAGTGAATGAAAGGAGTGAAGGAGACAGAAATGAAAGAATGTAAAGAGTTGCGAGGGGAAAAGAAAGACGCAGTGAAAGAGGCTGGAAAGGTATTTGGAATAAATTAAGGAGAGCAAATATATAGTGATGGAGGGAAGTGCAATGAAAGTATAGAGAGAAAGAGGGAGTGAGGAGGAAAGTAATGAGAGAGTGAAAGATGCATGAAAAAATGAGGTAGAGTGGGAAAGAATAGAAGAGATAGAGAGAGAGAGAGAGAGAGAGAGAGAGAGAGAGAGAGAGAGAGAGAGAGAGAGAGAGAAAGGAAATGAAGGACTGAGTGAGAGAGGTATGAGAGACATACTTACTCACTCGACTCTGTCACAGCCATCATTTTACTTTCTCAAAAATTTTTTCCACTCTTTTATTTCAACAATTTTGTGTGGGCTCTGGTGGCCTGGTGGTTAACGCTCTCGCTTCACACGGCGAGGGCCTGGATTCGATTCCCAGCCAGAGTAGAAACATTGGACGTGTTTCTTTCAACCTGTTGTCTATGTTCCCCATCAGTAAAATGGGTACCTGGGTGTTAGTCGACTGGTGTGGGTCGCATCCTGGGACACTGACCTAAGGAGGCCTGGTCACAGACCGGGCCGCGGGGGCGTTGACCCCCGGAACTCTCTCCAGGAACTCCCACAGCCTTTCCCCCACATTCTCTCTCTCTCTCTCTCTCTCATCATACTACTTACATCTTGGTAATATTCCTCATTATTAACTCAGTCACAATACTGAGTACCTACAAAGTTGTCACGACACTAACGACTTACTGTCAGTGCTTTAGTCAATGAAACCAGATATTAGAAGTGATTGTAATCTCAACAAATTCAGTTAGAATGAAGCCCTGGGCACGGCAGTCATCAACCTATCCAGCTGTGTTATTTACAATCGTTCACTAAGATTTTATCTGATAAATAAGAATGGGACTGAATGGTCGTGAACTAGATCTCGTCACTGGGCCTGGTGGTAAGAGATTTCCTAACAATTTTGCTATGTGGCCTCAGTGGTGACCCACCTAAGTTCCTGCAGTGTTTAAATTTACCATATGTTAGAATCTTTCTAGTACACTTCATGGTGAAGGGATTAAGAGCTATAGCTTGGGTTTTATAATGCCGCCATTCCTGGTGTTCCATCCGTAGCTTTTCTCTAAGTTACTGTATTTACTATTGTTTATTACGATTTTCCCGAGATAAATAAAAAAATAAGAGATGGCTAATTATTCCATCTGCGGCATCGAGTGTTATGTGTAAATTATTTGACCTTTAGTATTGCAGGTGAGCTTTGTATTGTCGCAGCCACAGCTATAAGAAATGGACTTGAATTGTTCCAGCTGTTTTGTGTTAAAGGTCACTTGTGAATTGTTCCATCATCTTAAGTATTATTTTTCAGCTGACATCTTCTCTTTTACAGAGTTGACATGCGCAACAGACGTATCACACAGCCCAAACACCAGCCACTCTCAGTGCTCAAAAACAGGGCCAAGTTTAACATGACTTCTGGTTACTCTGGTCTCTACCTGAAGACTGTTTGGAGCTCGGATGATGGTCTCTATCGCTGCCGAGTTGACTTCAAGAAGTCTCCGACACGCAATTCTAAGATAAATCTCACAGTTATTGGTAAGTTGCTGTAATTTTTGGGTAGGTAAATTGTGTTGTCATTTTCTGGTATGTAAGTGACGCTGTCGTCTTCTACAAAGCAAATGACTGTCTTCTGCGAGGAAAGTGACGCTGTCGTCCTCTAATAGGTAAGTGATGGCGCCGTCTTTTGCTAGATAAAGAGAGCTATCGTCTTCAGCTACGAAAATGATGATGTCGTCTTCCGATAGGTAAATGGTATTGTCGTCTTTTGCTAGGTATGTGACGCTGTCGTCATCAGCTTGGTGAATTTATCGTCTTCTGAAAGGTAAGTGGATCTGACGTCTTCTGCTAGGTAAATTATGCTGATATCTGCTAGAAAAGTGACGTTGTCATCTACTGCTATGTATATAAGCCATCCCATTATCAATAATAGGAACCTGCACAGGCAGCCATGTTAGTAAATGAAAGAAGTCCAAAAGTGCGCCATGTCTAGATGGGAGGCTGACACAAAAAGAAAACTGGCGTCAGGTAAAGTGGGCTCCTGATGAAATTATTCCACCTCTAAATCGGCATTATGGGACCACCTCATCCAGCAGCCAGGAGAAAACTGACCTATTTGCCGAATATTTTGCTGCCAAGATGCAAGCTCCTGATCCAGCAAGAAAATCTCCTTGGCTAGCCGCAAGAACTAAGTCAAGGCTGTCAGTTGTGACGATAAGGCAGGATAAAGTGCATTTTCTCCCTGGAACAATGAAAGGCTGTGGGTGTAGATAAGTTGAGTTCAAGAGTCTAGAGTAGATGTGCACACCAACTAGGATCACCTCTAACTTGCATCTATCAGCACTGCCTAGCAAGAGGCAAATGTAGTCGTTGTTCATAAAATAAAGAGCAGAGCGGAAATCAGCAACTACAGACCAGTGTCACTTCTGTCAATCACTGGCAAGAATCTTGAGAAAATAATCTCATGGAAGACGACAGCGTTTTAAGACTAACATTAAATGTCACTCAGCTGCTGATCTACTGTTAAACCTCTCCATCTCCAATAAGTGGCACCAGTCATTGGTTGAATCCAAGATCAGCTGTTGTACATTCCTGGGGTTTTTGACCCAGTATGGCACCAAGGGCTCTTGGTAACACCACAAGCACTCGGGGTAGCTGGTTCTGCACTATGCCTACCTTCAAGGTAGTTCTCAATGGGACAGTCAACAAGACATTCTATTGGTGCAAGCGCTAAACAAGGAAGTATGCTTGGGCTATTGTTACAGAATGTATATTTCAAGGACTCTCTTCACTTGCCCTGCAAATACTGTCGTATTTTGCATGGCAAGTGAACGTGTGATCTTCAGTTTGGTAAGTAACACTGTCGTCTTTTGCTAGGTGACACATTTGCTAGGTAAATGGTTCTGTTGTGCTCTGCTAAGTGACGCTGTCTTCTGATAGGTGACGCTACTATCTTCCAGTAGTAAATGGAGCTGTAGTCTTCGGCTAGTTAATTATCACTATCGTTCTTTGCTAGGTTAGTGATGCTGTCAATTGTCGTCTTCTACTAAGTATGTTACAATGTCGTTTATAGTAGGTAAGCAATGGTGTCGTCCTCTGCTAGGCATAATGTGTTACAGTGGTTTCACAGATAGATGATTCTGTCGGCGTTTTTGTAAGTGACTATCGTTATTTGCTAGGTATGTGACTTGTCTTCTTCTAGGTAAGTCAGGTTATCTTCTAGTCAGGTTATCATCAAAGTAGCATATTGCGCCTAGTGGTGTTTGTTCTTGAAACAAATCAGAAAATATGTGCACTGTATAAAAAATATCCAATGCGTAATTGATACGTAAATTGTAGTGGCAGGTGAGCACCTCAGTGTGGTATAGCTATTCAATCACTCTGGGCACTTCTCTGAGCTGTGGACAAGCCACGGCACAACAGTCACTGGGTCTCAAGATACAGTTGAAATTGGAGGTCTCTGACCTCTCACATAAACATCGAACTCATTCTCTCTCTCTCTCTCTCTCTCTCTCTTTCTCTCTCTCTCTCTCTTTCTCTCTCTCTCTCTCTCTCTCTCTCTCTCTCTCTCTCTCTCTCTCTCTCTCTCTCTCTCTCTCTCTCTCTCTCTCTCTCTCTCTCTCTCACACACACACACACACACACCAAACTCTGTATATTGGGTTATCTAGTAGGAGTGTTTTATACGGCTGGTCCTGTCTCTTTGTCCCTTTTGTGGATCTTGCATTTTTAATCTCATTATGATTTTTATTTGATAATCTCTCAGTTCTTAGCGTCGAGGTGTCAGTCATATTCCCCACGGTTGTAAGTGGAGGTGTTCATAACCTCCTTATTATCTATCAACACAGGTGTATATATACACTTATGAATGTACCTCCGTAGATATTTGTGCAATGTTATAATAGTTTCATGTTCTCTATTCCTCCGTTGATGGGTATTTAGACGAGCTTCTGATATGACAAGGTAACGTTTATCGTTGTCTGTGCGAAAAACTATCGAAAATGACTAGTTATATGGGAGCACCTAATATGTACAGACGCATTGCTGCGACGGTCCGAGAGTTAATTACCTGGGAGTTGTTTCCTGAGGTAGTTAGAACGTATAGTCTTATCATGAGAAAGGAGAAATATAGAAATTTCTGATTCTGATCGTAGAGAGGAGTCCGAAGGGATGGAATCTCCAGCAGATACCCATGCTGGTGGTGAAGCTCATACTAGAGTGTGTCGTCTTCAGGCTTTACCTAGAAAGACGATTACTGGCTTGACTTGATTAAGATATCGGGCTGGGGTCGATATGGTGATCAATGGTCCATCCCCAAAAATAACTCAATTTTGTGTGTTAGTAACTGATTTTGTTGTCCTGTGCTTTTAGATCTCCAGAGCGCACATAATCGACAGGGTTCTTTTGTGCTAACTCAACTGTCGGATTTACTCAAGAAATCATGAAAACGGTATATCCTTGATCGACTGCCTACTTAAGACTTTTGTAACTGCAAATCTAATATATTGTACTTGTTTATCCCAGCTGGTATTATAAGCAGTTGTGTTCCAAACACCTTTCATGTCCTCGTGTAGGTTCTCAGAACCATTTATCTATACATATATACTGAGTCAGTTGAAATGCGTCCTTTTGAAAAATAACCTTCCCAGAGAAAGCAACACTGACAATATGGGTTTCTGTTGGTTACTGGTTATTATTGCATCTCTTAGTTACGTGTCACTATCGTCTCCACCGGATAAATGCCAGTGTGGTGTTGTGCTAGCAAAGTAACGATGTCACCATCTGCAATGCAGCTTTCTATTTACGTCATCACTTAACTAGCGTGAATAATTCAGTGCGAAGACTAGTGCATCCCCCATCCAATTAATTGGTGTTGTACAGGATGTACAGCATCCTGGAAAGGATGCTGTACATCCTGGAAAGGATGCTGTACAACCTGGAAAGGAGTAATGGCTCGGTTACCCGTCAACCAGTGCAAGTTGATATAGAGACTTTAACCACCATCCATTAAGAGTGGAACAAAATTGTTACATTACGAGCAACATTGTCCTCATAACACCGGCCCCACAAACCGGCTTTAAAAAATGGACAGAAAATATTACAGGAATAAACAACCGCCTATACATAAATGATCCGAAAAGTATCCCGGGTATCCCATAACTGCTGTCATCTCTAACTCAATTATCCGAGAAGCTTATATCCCCAAGCACCCAGCAACTCTGCATGCATGCTATGCAAACGTGATGATAATGTTATGAGTGCTACTGGATGTGATCATAATGTTATGAGTGCTACTGGATGTGATCATAATGTTATGAGTGCTACTGGACGTGATCATAATATTGAGTGCTACTGGATGTGATCATAATGTTATGAGTGCTACTGGATGTGATCATAATGTTATGAGTGCTACTGGACGTGATCATAATATTGAGTGCTACTGGATGTGATCATAATGTTATGAGTGCTACTGGATGTGATCATAATGTTATGAGTGCTACTGGATGTGATCATAATGTTATGAGTGCTACTGGACGTGATCATAATATTGAGTGCTACTGGATGTGATCATAATGTTATGAGTGCTACTGGATGTGATCATAATATTGAGTGCTACTGGATGTGATCATAATGTTATGAGTGCTACTGGATGTGATCATAATGTTATGAGTGCTACTGGATGTGATCATAATGTTATGAGTGCTACTGGACGTGATCATAATATTGAGTGCTACTGGATGTGATCATAATGTTATGAGTGCTACTGGATGTGATCATAATATTGAGTGCTACTGGATGTGATCATAATGTTATGAGTGCTACTGGATGTGATCATAATGATCATTATGAGTGCTACTGGATGTGATCATAATGTTATGAGTGCTACTGGACGTGATCATAATATTGAGTGCTACTGGATGTGATCATAATGTTATGAGTGCTACTGGATGTGATCATAATATTGAGTGCTACTGGATGTGATCATAATGTTATGAGTGCTACTGGATGTGATCATAATGTTATGAGTGCTACTGGATGTGATCATAATATTGAGTGCTACTGGATGTGATCATAATGTTATGAGTGCTACTGGATGTGATCATAATATTGAGTGCTACTGGATGTGATCATAATATTGAGTGCTACTGGATGTGATCATAATATTGAGTGCTACTGGATGTGATCATAATATTGAGTGCTACTGGATGTGATCATAATGTTATGAGTGCTACTGGATGTGATCATAATGTTATGAGTGCTACTGGATGTGATCATAATATTGAGTGCTACTGGATGTGATCATAATATTATGAGTGCTACTGGATGTGATCATAATGTTAAGAGTGCTACTGGATGTGATCATAATATTATGAGTGCTACTGGATGTGATCATAATGTTATGAGTGCTACTGGATGTGATCATAATGTTATGAGTGCTACTGGACGTGATCATAATGTTATGAGTGCTACTGGACGTGATCATAATGTTATGAGTGCTACTGGATGTGATCATAATGTTATGAGTGCTACTGGATGTGATCATAATGTTATGAGTGCTACTGGATGTGATCATAATGTTATGAGTGCTACTGGACGCGATCATAATGTTATGAGTGCTACTGGACGTGATCATAATGTTATGAGTGCTACTGGACGTGATCATAATGTTATGAGTGCTACTGGACGTGATCATAATGTTATGAGTGCTACTGGACGTGATCATAATGTTATGAGTGCGACTGGACGTGATCATAATGTTATGAGTGCTACTGGACGTGATCATAATGTTATGAGTGCTACTGGATGTGATCATAATATTATGAGTGCTACTGGACGTGATCATAATGTTATGAGTGCTACTGGATGTGATCATAATATTATGAGTGCTACTGAATGTGATCATAATGTTATGAGTGCTGTTGGACGTGATCATAATGTTATGAGTGCTGTTGGACGTGATCATAATATTATGAGTGCTACTGGATGTGATCATAATGTTATGAGTGCTACTGGATGTGATCATAATATTATGAGTGCTACTGGACGTGATCATAATGTTATGAGTGCTACTGGATGTGATCATAATGTTATGAGTGCTACTGGATGTGATCATAATGTTATGAGTGCTACTGGATGTGATCATAATGTTATGAGTGCTACTGGATGTGATCATAATATTATGAGTGCTACTGGACGTGATCATAATGTTATGAGTGCTACTGGATGTGATCATAATATTATGAGTGCTACTGGACGTGATCATAATGTTATGAGTGCTACTGGATGTGATCATAATGTTATGAGTGCTACTGGATGTGATCATAATGTTATGAGTGCTACTGGATGTGATCATAATGTTATGAGTGCTGTTGGACGTGATCATAATATTATGAGTGCTGTTGGACGTGATCATAATATTATGAGTGCTGTTGGACGTGATCATAATATTATGAGTGCTACTGGATGTGATCATAATATTATGAGTGCTACTGGACGTGATCATAATGTTATGAGTGCTACTGGATGTGATCATAATGTTATGAGTGCTACTGGACGTGATCATAATGTTATGAGTGCTACTGGATGTGATCATAATGTTATGAGTGCTACTGGACGTGTTCATAATGTTATGAGTGCTACTGGACGTGTTCATAATGTTATGAGTGCTACTGGATGTGATCATAATGTTATGAGTGCTGTTGGACGTGATCATAATATTATGAGTGCTGTTGGACGTGATCATAATATTATGAGTGCTGTTGGACGTGATCATAATATTATGAGTGCTGTTGGACGTGATCATAATATTATGAGTGCTACTGGATGTGATCATAATATTATGAGTGCTACTGGATGTGATCAGAATGTTATGAGTGCTACTGGATGTGATCATAATGTTATGAGTGCTACTGGATGTGATCATAATGTTATGAGTGCTACTGGATGTGATCATAATGTTATGAGTGCTACTGGATGTGATCATAATGTTATGAGTGCTACTGGATGTGATCATAATGTTATGAGTGCTGTTGGACGTGATCATAATATTATGAGTGCTGTTGGACGTGATCATAATGTTATGAGTGCTACTGGACGTGATCATAATATTATGAGTGCTACTGGACGTGATCATAATGTTATGAGTGCTACTGGATGTGATCATAATGTTATGAGTGCTACTGGACGTGTTCATAATGTTATGAGTGCTACTGGACGTGTTCATAATGTTATGAGTGCTACTGGATGTGATCATAATGTTATGAGTGCTACTGGATGTGATCATAATGATATGAGTGCTACTGGACGTGATCATAATGTTATGAGTGCTACTGGATGTGATCATAATGTTATGAGTGCTACTGGACGTGATCATAATGTTATGAGTGCTACTGGACGTGATCATAATGTTATGAGTGCTACTGGACGTGATCATAATGTTATGAGTGCTACTGGACGTGATCATAATGTTATGAGTGCTACTGGATGTGATCATAATATTATGAGTGCTACTGGACGTGATCATAATGTTATGAGTGCTACTGGATGTGATCATAATGTTATGAGTGCTACTGGACGTGATCATAATGTTATGAGTGCTACTGGATGTGATCATAATGTTATGAGTGCTACTGGACGTGTTCATAATGTTATGAGTGCTAGTGGACGTGTTCATAATGTTATGAGTGCTACTGGATGTGATCATAATGTTATGAGTGCTACTGGATGTGATCATAATGTTATGAGTGCTACTGGACGTGATCATAATGTTATGAGTGCTACTGGATGTGATCATAATGTTATGAGTGCTACTGGACGTGATCATAATGTTATGAGTGCTACTGGACGTGATGATAATGTTATGAGTGCTACTGGACGTGATGATAATGTTATGAGTGCTACTGGATGTGATCATAATGTTATGAGTGCTACTGGATGTGATCATAATGTTATGAGTGCTACTGGATGTGATCATAATGTTATGATTGCTCCTGGATGTGATCATAATGTTATGAGTGCTACTGGACGTGATGATAATGTTATGAGTGCTACTGGATGTGATCATAATGTTATGAGTGCTACTGGACGTGATCATAATGTTATGAGTGCTACTGGACGTGATGATAATGTTATGAGTGCTACTGGATGTGATCATAATGTTATGAGTGCTCCTGGATGTGATCATAATGTTATGAGTGCTACTGGACGTGATGATAATGTTATGAGTGCTACTGGATGTGATCATAATGTTATGAGTGCTACTGGACGTGATCATAATGTTATGAGTGCTACTGGACGTGATGATAATGTTATGAGTGCTACTGGATGTGATCATAATGTTATGAGTGCTACTGGACGTGATCATAATGTTATGAGTGCTACTGGACGTGATGATAATGTTATGAGTGCTACTGGACGTGATCATAATGTTATGAGTGCTACTGGATGTGATCATAATGTTATGAGTGCTACTGGACGTGATCATAATGTTATGAGTGCTACTGGATGTGATCATAATGTTATGAGTGCTACTGGACGTGTTCATAATGTTATGAGTGCTACTGGACGTGTTCATAATGTTATGAGTGCTACTGGATGTGATCATAATGTTATGAGTGCTACTGGATGTGATCATAATGTTATGAGTGCTACTGGACGTGATCATAATGTTATGAGTGCTACTGGATGTGATCATAATGTTATGAGTGCTACTGGACGTGATCATAATGTTATGAGTGCTACTGGACGTGATCATAATGTTATGAGTGCTACTGGACGTGATGATAATGTTATGAGTGCTACTGGATGTGATCATAATGTTATGAGTGCTACTGGATGTGATCATAATGTTATGAGTGCTACTGGATGTGATCATAATGTTATGAGTGCTCCTGGATGTGATCATAATGTTATGAGTGCTACTGGACGTGATGATAATGTTATGAGTGCTACTGGATGTGATCATAATGTTATGAGTGCTACTGGACGTGATCATAATGTTATGAGTGCTACTGGACGTGATGATAATGTTATGAGTGCTACTGGACGTGTTCATAATGTTATGAGTGCTCCTGGATGTGATCATAATGTTATGAGTGCTACTGGACGTGATGATAATGTTATGAGTGCTACTGGATGTCATCATAATGTTATGAGTGCTCCTGGATGTGATCATAATGTTATGAGTGCTACTGGACGTGATCATAATGTTATGAGTGCTACTGGACGTGTTCATAATGTTATGAGTGCTACTGGATGTGATCATAATGTTATGAGTGCTACTGGACGTGATCATAATGTTATGAGTGCTACCGGATGTGATCATAATGTTATGAGTGCTACTGGACGTGATCATAATGTTATGAGTGCTACTGGACGTGATCATAATGTTATGAGTGCTACTGGATGTGATCATAATGTTATGAGTGCTACTGGACGTGATCATAATGTTATGAGTGCTACTGGACGTGATCATAATGTTATGAGTGCTACTGGACGTGATGATAATGTTATGAGTGCTACTGGACGTGATCATAATGTTATGAGTGCTACTGGATGTGATCATAATGTTATGAGTGCTACTGGACGTGATCATAATGTTATGAGTGCTACTGGACGTGATCATAATGTTATGAGTGCTACTGGACGTGATCATAATGTTATGAGTGCTACTGGATGTGATCATAATGTTATGAGTGCTACTGGACGTGATCATAATGTTATGAGTGCTACTGGACGTGATCATAATGTTATGAGTGCTACTGGACGTGATCATAATGTTATGAGTGCTACTGGATGTGATCATAATGTTATGAGTGCTACTGGATGTGATCATAATGTTATGAGTGCTACTGGATGTGATCATAATGTTATGAGTGCTACTGGACGTGATCATAATGTTATGAGTGCTACTGGACGTGATCATAATGTTATGAGTGCTACCGGATGTGATCATAATGTTATGAGTGCTACTGGACGTGATCATAATGTTATGAGTGCTACTGGACGTGATCATAATGTTAAGAGTGCTACTGGATGTGATCATAATGTTATGAGTGCTACCGGATGTGATCATAATGTTATGAGTGCTACTGGATGTGATCATAATGTTATGAGTGCTACCGGATGTGATCATAATGTTATGAGTGCTACTGGATGTGATCATAATGTTATGAGTGCTACTGGATGTGATCATAATGTTATTAGTGCTACTGGATGTGATCATAATGTTATGAGTGCTACTGGATGTGATCATAATGTTATGAGTGCTACTGGACGTGATCATAATGTTATGAGTGCTACTGGATGTGATCATAATGTTATGAGTGCTACTGGATGTGATCATAATGTTATGAGTGCTACTGGATGTGATCATAATGTTATGAGTGCTACTGGACGTGATCATAATATTATGAGTGCTACTGAATGTGATCATAATATTATGAGTGCTACTGGATGTGATCATAATGTTATGAGTGCTCCTGGATGTGATCATAATGTTATGAGTGCTACTGGACGTGATGATAATGTTATGAGTGCTACTGGATGTGATCATAATGTTATGAGTGCTACTGGACGTGATCATAATGTTATGAGTGCTACTGGACGTGATGATAATGTTATGAGTGCTACTGGACGTGTTCATAATGTTATGAGTGCTCCTGGATGTGATCATAATGTTATGAGTGCTACTGGACGTGATGATAATGTTATGAGTGCTACTGGATGTGATCATAATGTTATGAGTGCTCCTGGATGTGATCATAATGTTATGAGTGCTACTGGACGTGATCATAATGTTATGAGTGCTACTGGACGTGTTCATAATGTTATGAGTGCTACTGGATGTGATCATAATGTTATGAGTGCTACTGGACGTGATCATAATGTTATGAGTGCTACCGGATGTGATCATAATGTTATGAGTGCTACTGGACGTGATCATAATGTTATGAGTGCTACTGGACGTGATCATAATGTTATGAGTGCTACTGGATGTGATCATAATGTTATGAGTGCTACTGGACGTGATCATAATGTTATGAGTGCTACTGGACGTGATCATAATGTTATGAGTGCTACTGGACGTGATGATAATGTTATGAGTGCTACTGGACGTGATCATAATGTTATGAGTGCTACTGGATGTGATCATAATGTTATGAGTGCTACTGGACGTGATCATAATGTTATGAGTGCTACTGGACGTGATCATAATGTTATGAGTGCTACTGGACGTGATCATAATGTTATGAGTGCTACTGGATGTGATCATAATGTTATGAGTGCTACTGGACGTGATCATAATGTTATGAGTGCTACTGGACGTGATCATAATGTTATGAGTGCTTCTGGACGTGATCATAATGTTATGAGTGCTACTGGATGTGATCATAATGTTATGAGTGCTACTGGATGTGATCATAATGTTATGAGTGCTACTGGATGTGATCATAATGTTATGAGTGCTACTGGATGTGATCATAATGTTATGAGTGCTACTGGATGTGATCATAATGTTATGAGTGCTACTGGATGTGATCATAATGTTATGAGTGCTACTGGACGTGATCATAATGTTATGAGTGCTACTGGATGTGATCATAATGTTATGAGTGCTACTGGATGTGATCATAATGTTATGAGTGCTACTGGATGTGATCATAATGTTATGAGTGCTACTGGACGTGATCATAATATTATGAGTGCTACTGAATGTGATCATAATATTATGAGTGCTACTGGATGTGATCATAATGTTATGAGTGCTACTGGACGTGATCATAATGTTGTGAGTGCTGCTGGACGTGATCATAATGTTATGAGAGCTACTGGACGTGATCATAATGTTATGAGTGCTACTGGACGTGATCATAATGTTATGAGTGCTGTTGGACGTGATCATAATGTTATGAGTGCTAGTGGACGTGATCATAATGTTATGAGTGCTACTGGACGTGATCATAATGTTATGAGTGCTACTGGACGTGATCATAATGTTATGAGTGCTACTGGACGTGATCATAATGTTATGAGTGCTACTGGACGTGATCATAATGTTATGAGTGCTACTGGACGTGATCATAATGTTATGAGTGCTACTGGACGTGATCATAATGTTATGAGTGCTACTGGACGTGATCATAATGTTATGAGTGCTACTGGACGTGATCATAATGTTATGAGTGCTACTGGACGTGATCATAATGTTATGAGTGCTACCGGACGTGATCATAATGTTATGAGTGCTACTGGACGTGATCATAATGTTATGAGTGCTACTGGACGTGATCATAATGTTATGAGTGCTACTGGACGTGATCATAATGTTATGAGTGCTACTGGACGTGATCATAATGTTATGAGTGCTACTGGACGTGATCATAATGTTATGAGTGCTACTGGACGTGATCATAATGTTATGAGTGCTGTTGGACGTGATCATAATGTTATGAGTGCTACTGGACGTGATCATAATGTTATGAGTGCTACTGGACGTGATCATAATGTTATGAGTGCTACTGGACGTGATCATAATGTTATGAGTGCCGTACAGACCTATTATTGTCCGTGTCATATGAACACGATACTGTTAACAAATATACATATAATATTATTACAAGGTCGGTAATGACAAAAAATAATGTTACCGGTGAAATACAAATAATAATATTTTTTTACAGTACCATACAGGCATAACCAGATAAAATTACGAGAGCTATATAGCCGTGACGGTGTTGTAATCAGTCCCATACAGATATTTTTTCCCTTACGCTTTGTGTCTAACGTAATGTAACTCTCAAACGTAACTTGCTAAAATTAACGTATTGGGTTGTAAATGCTTTCTATTTTCATTTAGAATTTCTGGGAGATTCATCAGACTAATTTTCCTTGGAAATAGCAAGATCAATTTTTGCATTTTTGATATGTAATAGAGACAATATAAAGAAAAAATAAATTGAAAAAAATTAGTAATAAAAAGATTTGAAACGATATTATGAGTTTGATGTTGAAAAATATGAACTAATTCGATAACGAATTGGTAAAACTTAGTTAAAAAAAAAATTTAAAATATACAAAAAATTAAAAAATAGCTGGAGTACAGCGTTGCATCTTTAAAAGAAAATTATGAAGGAAAAAAATAATTGAAAAAGGGAGAGGGAAGGCAAGCAGCCATGGTGCGTCCGGCTTCTCGGACGAGGCAGAGCAACATGGATACAAAGGTCCTGTTGGAAATTACTTCTCAGTTTTATTCTCTGAATGACAAAGGACAAGCAGTATTTTTCGTAGAGTTAAGAATAGCCTGAGTGTAGCTCCTGGATACCCCCACCCCAGTCCAAGCTTAAGACAAGAGAGCTGCTGTCTGACCTGGCTACTGCGCTCCACACGGATACTCTCCATGATGAATACCAAGGTAATATTTACTGCTTCTCCAGAGAGAAACTGAGCACGATTTTGTTGGCACTAACACTGATCTGCACAACTAGCACCACCATCACACTGCTGCACCACACTCCCCCGGTACCACACACTCCTGCAACACAACTAGCACCACCATCACAATTTGCTGCACCACACTCCCCCGGTACCACACACTCCTGCAACACAACCAGCACCACCATCACACTTTGTTGCATCACACTCCCCCGGTACCACACACTCCTGCAACACAACCAGCACCACCATCACACACTGCTGCACCGCACTCCCCCGGTACCACACACTCCTGCAACACAACTAGCACCACCATCACACACTGCTGCACCACACTCCCCCGGTACCACACACTCCTGCAACACAACTAGCACCACCATCACACACTGCTGCACCACACTCCCCCGGTACCACACACTCCTGCAACACAACTAGCACCACCATCACACTTTGCTGCACCACACTCCCCCGGTACCACACACTCCTGCGACACAACTAGCACCACCATCACACACTGCTGCACCACACTCCCCCGGTACCACACACTCCTGCAACACAACTAGCACCACCATCACAATTTGCTGCACCACACTCCCCCGGTACCACACACTCCTGCAACACAACTAGCACCACCATCACACTTTGCTGCACCACACTCCCCCGGTACCACACACTCCTGCAACACAACTAGCACCACCATCACACTTTGCTGCACCACACACCCCCGGTACCACACACTCCTGCGACACAACTAGCACCACCATCACACTTTGCTGCACCACACTCCCCGGTACCATACACTCCTGCAACACAACTAGCACCACCATCACACTTTGCTGCACCACACTCCCCCGGTACCACACACTCCCGCAACACAACTAGCACCACCATCACAATTTGCTGCACCACACTCCCCCGGTACCACACACTCCTGCAACACAACTAGCACCACCATCACACTTTGTTGCATCACACTCCCCCGGTACCACACACTCCTGCGACACAACGAACACCACCATCACACACTGTTGCACCACACTCACCGGTACCACACACTCCTGCAACACAACTAGCACCACCATCACACTTTGTTGCATCACACTCCCCCGGTACCACACACTCCTGCGACACAACTAGCACCACCATCACACTTTGCTGCACCACACTCCCCGGTACCACACACTCCTGCAACACAACTAGCACCACCATCACACACTGCTGCACCACACTCTCCTTGTACCACACACTCCTGCGACACAACTAGCACCACCACCATCACACACTGCTGCACCACACTCCCCTTGTAGCACACACTCCTGCGACACAACTAGCACCACCATCACACACTGCTGCACCACACTCCCCCGGTACCACACACTCCTGCAACACAACTAGCACACCACCATCACACTTTGCTGCACCACACTCCCCGGTACCACACACTCCTGCAACACAACTAGCACCACCATCACACACTGCTACACCACACTCCCCTTGTACCACACACTCTTGTGACACAACTAGCACCACCACCATCACACACTGCTGCACCACACTCCCCCGGCACCACACACTCCTGCAACATAACTAGCACCATCACACTTTGCTGCACCACACTCTCCTTGTACCATCCACTCCTGCGAAACAACTAGCACCACCATCTCATTTTGCTGCACCACACTCCCCTTGTACCACAAACTCCTGCAACACAACTAGCACCACCATCACACACTGCTGCATCACACTCCCCTTGTACCACACACTCCTGCGACACAACTAGCACCACCATCACACACTGCTGCACCACACTCCCCCGGCACCACACACTCCTGCAACATAACTAGCACCATCTCATTTTGCTGCATCACACTCCCCTTGTACCACACACTCCTGTGACACAACTAGCACCACCACCGTCACAATTTGCTGCACCACACTCCCCCGGTACCACATGCTCCTGCAACACAACTAGCACCACCATCACACTGCTGCACAACACTCTCCTTGTACCACACACTCCTGCGACACAACTAGCACCACCACCACACTTTGCTGCACCACATTCCCCTTGTACCACACACTCGTGCGACACAAATAGCACCACCATCACACTTTGCTGCACCACACTCCCCTTGTACCACACACCCCTGCGACACAAATAGCAGAACCATTACACTTTGCTGCACCGCACTCCCCCGGTACCACACACTCCTGCGACACAACTAGCACCACCACCACACTTTGCTGCACGACACTCCCCTTGTACCACACACTCCTGCGACACAACTAGCACCACCAACACACTTTGCTGCACCACACTCCCTCGGTACCACACACTCCTGCAACACAACTAGCACCACCACCACACTTTGCTGCACCACACTCTCCTTGTACCGCACACTCCTGCGACACAACTAGCACCACCACCACACGTTGCTGCACAATACTCTTGTACCACACACTCCTGCGACGCAACTAGCACCACCACCACACTCCCCTTGTAGCACACTCTACTGCAACACAACTAGTACCACCACCACACGTTGCTGCACCACACTCCCCTTGTACCACACACTCCTGCGACACAACTAGTACCACCACCACACGTTGCTGCACCACACTCCCCTGTACCACACATTCCTGCAACACAACTAGCACTACCAGCACACTTTGCTGCACCACACTCCCCTTGTACCACACACTCCACACGTTGCTGCACCACACTCCCCCGGTACCACACACTCCTGCAACACAACTAGCACCACCAACACACTTTACTGCACCACACTCCCCTTGTACCACACACTCCTGCAACACAACTAGCACCACCACCACACTTTCCTGCAGCACACTCTCCTTGTACCGCACACTCCTGCGACACAACTAGCACCACCACCACACTTTGTTGCACCACACTCCCGTTGTACCACACACTCCTGCGACACAACTAGCACCACCATCACACTTTGCTGCACCACACTTTCCCTGTACGACACACTCCTGCAATACAGCTAGCACCATCACCTCACTTTGTTGCACCACTCTCCCCCTGTACGATACAACTAGCACCACCACCACCAACACAGCTAGCACCACCAACACCACACTTTGCTGCACCACACTCCCCTTGTACCACACACTCGTGCGACACAACTAGCACCACCATTACACTTTGCAACACCATTTTCCCTAGCAACTCAGACACATTTCCCAGCACCATGCTTCTCTGCTCCACACTCCCTTGGATCACATTGTTTTCCACACTCCCATGCACCACACTTCTGCACCACACTGTTCTGCACCACACTGTTCTGCTCCACACTGTTCTGTTCCACACTCTTCTGCACCACACTCTTCTCCACAACACTTCTGCACCACACTGCTCTGCACAACATTTACCTGCACCACACTGTCCTGTATCGCTCTCCCATGCACCACACTTCCTTTTACGAACACAAGTGTAGACGTGGCCTGCACACCTTGCCGTAATTCGATTATGACTTGGGAACAAGCAAAAGACAGCAGAAACCAACCGAATTATATTTCCTTCACTGAAAGAAGCTGGCATTTACAGTGTACTATAGATTATGTACAGTATTTGCACTATGTACAATGAGGCAAAAAGCAGGCATAAGACACGGTGATCAATGAGGCAACTGCAAACACAACACGTGGTGAGCCGTGAGCGACCAGCAGTGAAGCCAAGTCTGCCAAAGTTCTTTCCCCAAGTGTACCACATAGCTTCACAGCTTTGGTGGGCTTCCTTAGTGATTGGCTGGTTGAACTGAAATATTGGTATAAGAACGGAGCCCCTTTGATTGTTAAACCCTTAGCACCTGGTTCGTTGGTCGGGAGACAGCGTATATGGGTGCGTGACATACGCCGAATAAAATATATTCTTAGCATGACACACCATCACCCCAATAAGGATCTAATAGCCAGGACTAGGCATCTTCCATGGGTAGTGTGCCACCATGCTCAAAATACTAATGGAAGCTCCTTTCTTATTAACCATCCAGTTCATTAGGTAGGTATCCCCTCACTAAAAAAAAAAATTTGGTCAGATGGACTCACATTTTACTTTATGACTATAAGGGAAACAAATGAGGTTACTACGTATGTTATCCCTGGCACATAGAGTGTTGAGGTGGATGGACAGGTTGTAGGATCGCAACTTTAATGACCATCTCATCATTCGTCTTGTCCTTCACTGAGCTTGGATAAGTCAGAGGATTGTGGTCACTGAAGACGATGACCACACGTGATGTATTGGAGAGGAATACGTTAAAATGCTCATGCTCATGTACCAGGGCAAGAACCTCTTTTTCAATGGTAGACCCACTGACAGGCCAGGTACTTGGCTGAGTACTACGCCACAGGATGCATACCACCCTTACCAGAAGCTTGGAGTAACAATGCCCCAACCCCCGAATCACAAGTACGAATCTATAGCACAAAAGGTTTTGAAAAATTGGGAGACAATAGAATGGGTGCAGTGCATAAAAGACAGAACACAGTTAAATGCATCTTGACAAGTTGGAGTCCCTTTGAAGGGACTTGTTATCTTGTAGAAGTGGATAATTTTTTAAGCTTTAACTTTCGCAAATTTTAGTGCTGCTTAGCTACTACCTACTTCATGACTTAAAAAGTAAGAGTAACAGTAACAGTCACCCACACCATCGTATGTCCTTGGGTAGCGAGTACAACATCCAGTTCCGCTAGATGCGCTACTCTTAAGGATAGTATGGTCCAGTAGATTAAGACGTCATGAGTTTTCGCCCACCATGAGGCAAGGGTTCGAGTCCTTGGCTAGTCACAGTGTTGTTATTGACATTATATATATATATATATATATATATATATATATATATATATATATATATATATATATATATATATATATATATATATATATATATATATATATGTATATATATATGTCGTGCCGAATATGTAAAACTGGTCAATTAGCAAGAACTCATCTAAAATTAAGTCCTTTCTAAAATTTTCTCTTATACGTTTAAAGATATATTTTTTTCATTAATGTTAATGTAATTTTTTTTAATTTTGCACCAAAAGGAACTTAGAAAACTTACCTAACCTTACTGTAACAAGAACAATTTATTTTAGCCTAACCCATCTATATATATTTTAGATTTGTTTACAGTAATTTAATACTAAACAAACACAGTGAAATATATTTTTTTCGTTAGGTTCAGAATGACTTTGGCGAAATTATTGCATACACAAATTTTCACTTGTCCTATATGGCAAGATGAGCGTTGCTATTTAAGCCAAGATCGCAAGTTCTGCCTATTCGGCACGACATATATATATATATATATATATATATATATATATATATATATATATATATATATATATATATATATATATATATATATATATGTCGTGCCGAATATGTAAAACTGGTCATTTAGCAAGAACTCATTTAAAATTAAGTCCGTTCTAAAATTTTCTTTTATACGTTTTAAAATATATTTTTTTCATTAATGTTAATGTAAAATTTTTTAATTTTGCACCAAAAGAATCTTAGAAAACTTACCTAACCTTATTATAACAAGAACAATTTATTTTAGCCTAACCCAACTAAATATATTTTAGATTTGTTTACAGTAATTTAATACTAAACAAACACAGTGAAATATATTTTTTTCGTTAGGTTCAAAATGATTTTGGCGAAATTATTGCATACACAAATTTTCACTTGTCCTATATGGCAAGATGAACGTTGCTATTTAAGCCAAGATTGCAAATTCTGCCTCTTCGACACGACGTATATATATATATATATATATATATATATATATATATATATATATATATATATATATATATATATATATATATATATATATATATATATATATATATGGGAATGTATGAGAGTATAGTTTTACCAACGCTCTTATATGGGTGTGAAGCATGGGTGATGAATGTTGCAGCGAGGAGAAGGCTGGAGGCAGTGGAGATGTCATGTCTGAGGGCAATGTGTGGTGTGAATATAATGCAGAGAATTCGTAGTTTGGAAGTTAGGAGGAGGTGTGGGATTACCAAAACTGTTGTCCAGAGGGCTGAGGAAGGGTTGTTGAGGTGGTTCGGACATGTAGAGAGAATGGAGCGAAGCAGAATGACTTCAAGAGTGTATCAGTCTGTAGTGGAAGGAAGGCGGGGTAGGGGTCGGCCTAGGAAAGGTTGGAGAGAGGGGGTAAAGGAGGTTTTGTGTGCGAGGGGCTTGGACTTCCAGCAGGCATGCATGAGCGTGTTTGATAGGAGTGAATGGAGACAAATGGTTTTTAATACTTGACGTGCTGTTGGAGTGTGAGCAAAGTAACATTTATGAAGGGGTTCAGGGAAACCGGCAGGCCGGACTTGAGTCCTGGAGATGGGAAGTACAGTGCCTGCACTCTGAAGGAGGGGTGTTAATGTTGCAGTTTAAAAACTGTAGTGTAAAGCACCCTTCTGGCAAGACAGTGATGGAGTGAATGATGGTGAAAGTTTTTCTTTTCCGGGCCACCCTGCCTTGGTGGGAATCGGCCAGTGTGATAATAAATAAAAAAATATATATATATATACATATATATATTTTTTTTTTCAACAAGTCGGCTGTCTTCCACCGAGGCAGGGTGACCCAAAAAAGAAAGAAAATCCCCAAAAAGAAAATACTTTCATCATCATTCAACACTTTCACCACACTCACACATTATCACTGCTTTTGCAGAGGTGCTCAGAATACAACAGCTTAGAAGCATATACGTATAAAGATACACAACATATCCCTCCAAACTGCCAATATCCCAAACCCCTCCTTTAAAGTGCAGGCATTGTACTTCCCATTTCCAGGACTCAAGTCCGACTATATGAAAATAACCGGTTTCCCTGAATCCCTTCACTAAATATTACCCTGCTCACACTCCAACAGATCGTCAGGTCCCAAGTATCATTCGTCTCCATTCACTCCTATCTAACACGCTCATGCACTCTTGCTGGAAGTCCAAGCCCCTAGCCCACAAAACCTCCTTTACCCCCTCTTTCCAACCCTTTCGAGGACGACCCCTACCCCTCCTTCCTTCCCCTATAGATTTATATGCTTTCCATGTCATTCTACTTTGATCCATTCTCTCTAAATGACCAAACCACCTCAACAACCCCTCTTCTGCCCTCTGACTAATGCTTTTATTAACTCCACACCTTCTCCTAATTTCCACACTCCGAATTTTCTGCATAATATTTACACCACACATTGCCCTTAGACAGGACATCTCCACTGCCTCCAACCGTCTCCTCGCTGCTGCATTTACCACCCAAGCTTCACATCCATATAAGAGTGTTGGTACTACTATACTTTCATACATTCCCTTCTTTGCCTCCATAGATAACGTTTTTTGACTCCACATATACATCAACGCACCACTCACCTTTTTTCCCTCATCAATTCTATGATTAACCTCATCCTTCATAAATCCATCCGCCGACACGTCAACTCCCAAGTATCTGAAAACATTCACTTCTTCCATACTCCTCCTCCCCAATTTGACATCCAATTTTTCTTTATCTAAATTATTTGATACCCTCATCACCTTACTCTTTTCTATGTTCACTTTCAACTTTCTACCTTTACACACATTCTCAAACTCATCCACTAACCTTTGCAATTTTTCTTTAGAATCTCCCAGAAGCACAGTATCATCAGCAAAAAGTAACTGTGTCAATTCCCATTCTGAATTTGATTCCCCATAATTTAATCCCACCCCTCTCCCGAACACCCTAGCATTTACTTCTTTTACAACCTCATCTATAAATATATTAAACAACCATGGTGACATTACACATCCCTGTCTAAGACCTACTTTTACCGGGAAGTAGTCTCCCTCTCTTCTACACACCCTAACCTGAGCCTCACTATCCTCATAAAAGCTCTTTACAGCATTTAGTAACTTACCACCTATTCCATATACTTGCAACATCTGCCACATTGCTCCTCTATCCACTCTATCATATGCCTTTTCTAAATCCATAAATGCAATAAAAACTTCCCTACGTTTATCTAAATACTGTTCACATATATGCTTCAATGTAAACACTTGATCTACACATCCCCTACCCACTCTGAAACCTCCTTGCTCATCCGCAATCCTACATTCTGTCTTACCTCTAATTCTTTCAATTATAACCCTACCGTACACTTTTCCTGGTATACTCAGTAAACTTATTCCTCTATAATTTTTACAATCTCTTTTGTCCCCTTTCCCTTTAAATAAAGGGACTATACATGCTCTCTGCCAATCCCTAGGTACCTTCCCCTCTTTTATACATTTATTAAACAAAAGTACCAACCACTCCAACACTATATCCCCCCCCCCTGTTTTTAACATTTCTGTCATGATCCCATCAGTTCCAGCTGCTTTACCCCCTTTCATTCTACGTAATGCCTCACGTACCTCCACCACACTTACATTCTGCTCTTCTTCACTCCTAAAAGATGGTATACCTCCCTGACCAGTGCATGAAATTACCGCCTCCCTTTCTTCCTCAACATTTAAAAGTTCCTCAAAATGTTCTCGCCATCTACCTAATACCTCCCTCTCCCCATCTACTAACTCCCCTACTCTGTTTTTAACTGACAAATCCATACTTTCCCTAGGCTTTCTTAACTTGTTTAACTCACTCCAAATTTTTTCTTATTTTCATTAAAATTTCTTGACAGTGCCTCTCCCACTCTTTCATCTGCTCTCCTTTTGCACTCTCTCACCACTCTCTTCATATATATATATATATATATATATATATATATATATATATATATATATATATATATATATATATATATATATATATATATATATATATATATATATATACATATACTAAACAACCACAGGAGAGAAGAATGATACCTCTAGGCCTTTCGTGCTGCAATCAACACATCATCAGGAGCTTGCCAAATTGCAGGAAAGAGGAAGGTGTCCAGCAAATAACGTTCTCAGAGAACCGCCTTTACTGAACAAGTGGAATTGATCAATAACAACACTGCTCTAGCCAAGGAGTCGAACCCATGCTGTTTTGGCCTGCCTCACGGTGAGAGAAAACATATGACGCTTTAGACCACATCTAGCTTGGCTGGATGCACCATTGTTAAGAACTGTGTGGTCTAGGGGTCTAAAGCGTCATGTGTTTTCTCTCACCATGAGGCGGGCCAAAACAGAATGGGTTCGACTCCTTGGCTAGTGCAGTGTTGTTACTGATATATATATCTCACATCTCATGTACTGTATATGCCATCTTTATATCAACAATGTATCTCTTAAACCTTTTGTACCATATTATGTAATAAAATATACCTATTGGTAAAAAAGAATGAAAAGATGGGGTGGTAGGGGAAGTGGAATATTCAAACAGCTTCAGGAAAAAATCCAAATATTCTTCCTTGAAGCCTTTTTATCCATTTCTCCGAGGCTATGGGTCCAACAGTTTACACCAGAGGTGGACCCCATATATATATATATATATATATATATATATATATATATATATATATATATATATATATATATATATATATATATATATATATATATATATATATATATATATATATATATATATATATATATATATATATATATATTTATATATATATGTCGTGCCGAATAGGCAGAACTTGCGATCTTGGCTTAAATAGCAACGCTCATCTTGCCATATATGACAAGTGAAAATTTGTGTATGCAATAATTTCGCCAAAATCATTCTGAACCTAACGAAAAAAATATATTTCACTGTGTTTGTTTAGTATTAAATTATTGTAAACCAATCTAAAATATATTTAGTTGGGTTAGGCTAAAATAAATTGTTCTTGTTATAATAAGGTTATGTAAATTTTCTAACTTCCTTTTGGTGCAAAATTAAAATTTTTTACATTAACATTAAACAAAAAATATATCTTTAAAACGTATAAGAGAAAATTTTAGAAAGGAGTTAATTTTAAATGAGTTCTTGCTAATTGACCAGTTTTACATATTCGGCACGACATATATATATATATATATATATATATATATATATATATATATATATATATATATATATATATATATATATATATATATATATATATATATATATATATATATATATATATATATATATATATAATGGAAGTCAAAAGCGTCCTGATGGAGCCACTATGCTACCCTGGAAGGATGGAAAGCAGATTGCCTGGGACTACACATGTGCTGCCACATTGGCAGACACCTACTTGCCATACTCCGTAGTGGAAGGGGGTGGAGCTGCCAGCCACAGGGAGACCAAGAAGATTCGCAAATATGAAGACCTAATAGGTTCTCCCTGAAGCTGTTTGAGAATTTTCTCCTACCACCCCCTATATTTAATTAATATATATTTTATTTAAAGACAAAATACATTGGCCAAACATTCACAAAAATACAACAGAAAGTAAAACAACATAGGTAACTCAGAGCTACATCTCGAATACTTCGTCCAGCTCCCCTGCGGTGGGCCGCGTGCCCAGAATGCTGCAGGCATTTCCTCTCTGGATCGCAACACTGAGTCTCTGAAAGAGGAAGCTGGTCGCCCTGTGGTCCTTGGTTTCTATAATGAGCTTTTCACCCAGCTCTTTGAGGAACTTTAGAGCACACTTGCCCCATGCTCCAAGGGTCTCCTACCCTATTGGAATGAAGTTATAGCAAGGGGGAAGGTCTTCATACTTTCGGATCTTCTGGGTCTCCCTGTGGCTGGCAGCTCCACCCCCTTCCACTACGGAGTATGGCAAGTAGGTGTCTGCCAATGTGGCAGCACAGGTGTAGTCCCAGGCAATCTGCTTTCCATCCTTCCAGGGTAGCATAGTGGCTCCATCAGGACGCTTTTGACTTCCATCAGACCTCTGCACTTGGGGTTCCCGTTGAGCTGGGCAACGGGCTGTGGCGAGGCTTCTCTTTATTATATCATTGACCTCCTCATGTCTGGCATACTTCCCTTCTGCTGTGTGACACACGAGACCATGAAGTCCGAATATATATATATATATATATATATATATATATATATATATATATATATATATATATGTATATATATATATATGTATATATATATATATATATGTATGTATATATATATATATATATATATATATATATATATGTCGTGCCGAATATGTAAAACTGATCAATTAGCAAGAACTCATTTAAAATTAAGTCCTTTCTGAAATTTTCTCTTATACGTTTAAAGATATATTTTTTTTCATTAATGTTAATGTAAAAATTTTTAATTTTCCACCAAAAGAATCTTAGAAAACTTACCTAACCTTATTATAACAAGAGCAATTTATTTTAGCCTAACCCAACTAAATATATTTTAAATACGTTTTCAATAATTTATTACTAAACAAACACAGTGAAATATATTTTTTTCGTTAGGTTCAGAATGATTTTGGCGAAATTATTGCATACACAAATTTTCACTTGTCCTATATGGCAAGATGAGCGTTGCTATTTAAGCCAAGATCGCAAGTTCTGCCTATTCTGCACGACATATATATATATATATATATATATATATATATATATTTATATATATATATTTATATTTATATATATATATTTATATATATATATATATTTATATATATATATATATTTATATATATATATATATATATATATATATATATATATATATATATTAAAGGTAGTAAAATGAGTGCAAAACGAAAGCCTGTAATTGTTTTACATGATGGTAGGATTGCTGATGTCCATTTTTCTGTCTCATAAACATGCAAGGTTTCAGGTACGTCTTGCTACTTCTACTTACACTTAGGTCACACTACACATACATGTACAAGCATATATATACACACCCCTCTGGGTTTTCTTCTATTTTCTTACTAGTTCTTGTTCTTGTTTATTTCCTCTTATCTCCATGGGGAAGTGGAACAGAATTCTTCCTCCGTAAGCCATGCGTGTTGTAAGAGGCGACTAAAATGTCGGGAGCAAGGGTCTAGCAACCCCTTCTCCTGTATGTATTACTAAATTTCAAAGGAGAAGCTTTTGTTTTTCGTTTTGGGCCACCCCACCTCGGTGGGATACAGCCGGTGTGTTGAAAGATATATATATATATATATATATATATATATATATATATATATATATATATATATATATATATATATATATATATATATATATATATATATATATATATATATATATATATATATATGTCGTGCCTAATAGGTAAAACTCGTCAATTACCATATGGCTCCTGCCTCCACTACATCACATGCTAGACTATTCCACTTCCTGACAGCTCTAAGACAGAAGAAATGCTTCCTAACATCCCTGTGATTCCTTTTAGTCTTCAGCTTCCAATTGTGACCCCTTGTTTCTTTGTCCCCTCTTTGGAACATCTAGTCTCTGTCCACCTTATCTATTATACGCAGTATTTTATATGTCGTTTTCATGTCTCCACTGATCCTCCTGTCGTCCAATGTCGTCAGGCCGATTTCCCTCAACCTCTCTTCGTAGGACATTTCCCTGAGCTATGGGACTAACCTTGTTGCAAACCTTTGCATTTTCTCTAATTTCTTGACGTGCTTGACCGGGTGTGGGTTCCAAACTGGTGCTGCATACTCCAGTATGGGCCTAACATGCACAGTGTACAGTGTCTTGAAGGATTCCTTACTAAGGTATCGGTACACTATTCTCAGGTTTGCCAGGCACCCATATGTTGCAGCACTTATCTGTTTGATGTGTTCTTCCGGAGACGTGCTTGGTGTTATGTTCACCCCAAGATCTTTCTCCTTGAGTAAGGTTTGTAGTCTTTATCCACCTAGCCTATACTCTATCTCTGCGGTCTTCTTTGCCCATCCCCAAACTTCATGACTTTGCATTTATCAGGGTTGAATTCGAGAAACCAGTTGCTGGACCAGGTGTCCAGTCTGTCCAGTTCTCTTTGAAGTCCTGCCTGATCCTCATCTGATTTAATTCTCCTCATTAACTTTGCATCATCTGCAAACATGGACACTTCTGAGTCCATCCCTTCCATCATGTCATTCACATATTCCAAAAATAGCACTGGTTCTAGGACTGACCCCTATGGGACCCCAATCGTCACAGGAGCCCACTGTGATACCTCATCATATACCATTACTCGTTGTTGCCTCCCTGTCAGGTATTCTCTGATCCATTGCAGTGCCCTTCCTGTTTTACACGATTGATCCTCTAGCTTTTGCACTAATCTATTGTGAGGAACTGTGTCGAGGGCCTTCCTGCAGTCCAGAAAATGCAATCAACACACCCCTCTCTCTCGTGTCTTACTTCTGTTACTTTGTCATAAAACTCCAGAAGGTTTGTGACACAGGATTTGCCTTCCATCAATCTGTGCTGGCTGTCGTTTATAATTTTGTTCCGTTCCAGGTGCTCCACCACTCTCCTTCTGATAATCTTCTCCATGACTTTGCATACTATACACGTCAGTGACACTGATCTGTAGTTTAGTGCCTCTTTTAGTGTCTGCCTTCTTAAAAATGGGGACTACTTATGCCGTCTTCCATACCTCGGGTAGTTGCCCAGTTTCAACGGATGTGTTGAAGATTGTGGTTAGT
Source organism: Cherax quadricarinatus (assembly GCF_038502225.1). Classification (NCBI taxonomy): domain Eukaryota; kingdom Metazoa; phylum Arthropoda; class Malacostraca; order Decapoda; family Parastacidae; genus Cherax; species Cherax quadricarinatus. The sequence goes on along the minus strand of NC_091316.1, from coordinate 37,057,926 downwards.
GGCACACAGCATCTCGGCTCCTTCTCTAAGGACCCACGGGGAGATGTTGTCCGGTCCCATCGCTTTTGAGGTATCAATTTCACTTAGCAGCTTCTGTAACCCCTACTCAGTTGTGTGTATGTCATCCAACACTTGTTGGTATATTCCCTGTTGGTGTTTCCCTCTGTGCTGTCGTCACAGAGCCCTTGCTATCTCTACCTAAAATACTTTCTTGAATCTTGTGTTGAGTTCCTCACATACCTCTTGAGCGTTTCTTGTGAGTTCCCCACCTTCTTTTCTCAGCCTGATGACCTGGTCTTTGACTGTTGTCTTCCTCCTAATGTGGCAATATAGCAGTTTCAGGAAAGACTTGGCTTTCGATGCTATGTTGTTTTCGTACTGTCGCTGGACCTCCTTCCTAATCTGTGCATATTCCTTCCTGGCTCTTTGACTAATCTCCTTTTTTCCCAGGGTTCTTTGCCTTCTGTACTTTCTCCATTCTCTAGTGCACTTAGGTTTTGCCTCACTTCACCTTCGGGTAAACCAGGGGTTCGTTCTGGTCTTCCCATTATTTCTGTTGCCCTTGGGAATAAATTTTTCCTCTGCCTCCTTGCATTTTGTTGTTACATATTCCATCATTTCGTTTATCGACTTTCCCATCAATTCTCTGTCCCACTGAACCTCCTGCAGAAATTTCCTCATACCTGTGTAGTCCCCCCTTTTATAGTGTGGCTTTTCCCATTCAACTCCTGTTATCCTCTCCAACTGTAGCTCTAAGTATGCAAAGTACAGAACCACGTGATCACTAGCTCCAAGGGGCCTCTCACATGTGATGTCGTCAATGTCTGAACTGCTCAGGGTTCATCCTCCTCTCTCTCTCCGGTAGTGTCCTTAACATGTTGATGCATGAGGTTTCCCAGTACCACATCCATCATCTTGGCTGTCCATGTTTCGGGACCCCCGTGTGGCTTCAGGTTTTCCCAGTCGATCTTCCTGTAGTTGAAATTGTCCACAACCAGTAACTTTGCTCTGCTTGAGTGAGCTCTTCGTGCCAACTCAGCCAGTGTGTCCACCATTGCTCTTTTACTCTCTTCATATTCCTTTCTTGGCCTCCTGCAGTTCTGTGGTGGATTATACATCACTGCACTGTATGTGTGTGTGTGTGTGTGTGTGTGTGTGTGTGTGTGTGTGTGTGTGTGTGTGTGTGTGTGTGTGTGTGTGTGTGTGTGTGTGTGTGTGTGTGTGTGTCTGTTTGTGTGTGTGTGTGTGTGTGTGTGTGTGTGTGCGTGTGCGTGTGTGTACTCACCTAATTGTACTCACCTAATTGTGGTTGCAGGGGTCGAGACTCAGCTCCTGGTCCCTGCCTCTTCATTGACCACTACTAGGTCCTCCCTCTCCCTGATCCATGAGCTTTATCATACCTCGTCTTAAAACTATGTATAGTTCCTGCCTCCACTACATCGCTTGCCAGACTATTCCACTTCCTAACTACTCTATTACTGAAGAAATACTTCCTAACATCCCTTTGACTCATCTGAGTCTTCAGCTTCCAATTTTGACCCCTTGTTTCTGTGTCCCATCTCTGGAAAATCCTGTCTATGTCCACCTTGTCTATTCCACGCAATATTTTGTATGTCGTTATCATGTCTTCCCTGACCCTCCTGTCCTCCAGTGTTGTCAGACCGATTTCCCTTAACCTTTCTTCATAGGACATTCCCCTTAGCTCTGGAACTAGCCTTGTTGCAAACCTTTGCACTTTCTATAATTTCTTGACGTGTTTGACTAGGTGTGGGTTCCAAACTGGTGCTGCGTACTCCAGTATGGACATGACGTACACAGTGTATAAAATCTTGAACGATTCCTTACAGAGGTACCGGAACACTATTCTCAGGTTTGCCAAGCGCCCATATGCCGCAGCAGTTATCTGGTTAATGTGTGCTTCTGGCGATGTACTTGGTATTATACTCACTCCTAGGTCTTTCTCCTTGAGTGAGGTTCGCAGCCTTTGGCCTCCTAGCCTATACTCTGTCTGCGGTCTTTTTTTGCCCTCCTCCGATCTTCATGACTTTGCATTTGGCGGGGTTAAATTCTAGGAGCCACTTTCTGGACCACATATCCAGCCTGTCCAGGTCTCTTTGTAGACCTGTCTGGTCCGCGTCTGATTTGATTCTCCTCATTAACTTCACCAAGAATAGCACTTGTCCCAGGACTGACCCTTGTGGGACCCCGCTCGTCACCGGCTCCCACTGTGCGTGTGTGTGTGTGTGTGTGTGTGTGTGTGTGTGTGTGTGTGTGTGTGTGTGTGTGTGTGTGTGTGTGTGTGTGTGTGTGTGTGTGTGTGTGTGTGTGTGAAAACCATACACTACCCCTATGCATATTATTTTCGAGTAATCCACATGTAACAACTCAGAAGCGGACCTGATACAAGGAGAATATAATCAGTGGGAAAACTTAGATGAAAGTCAATAAACTGAAGGTGATTAGCAAGGTAAAATACAAAGTGGTGAGTTTGAGTGTGCACTTGCATTGAGTAGCGAAACTGAGACGTAAAGGGTTGATTTACGAGTTTAGTTTGAGAGTGTACAGAGACAGTTTCTGGGTAGCAGAGGATGGATCCATGTGGGAAGAGGATTGAGCGGTGGAATGATCAGCATAAACGATGATAAGGGAGAAAAAAGTTAGCAGATGAGAGATTTTACATTAATGGGGTGATACACATATTATGGTGTATAGGGAAAGAAAAAGAGAAATTAATAGAGTGTAAGAGAGTGCAAAAGGTGAGTGAGGCTTTATCAACAAACAGTGCTGAGAAAATGAAAATGTATCGGAGCAGGACAAATTAGTTGAGAAATCCTGGGGGGAGAAATAGATTTTGTAGGTAAAAACAAATGTGATGAATCATTGATAGGTAGTGGTAGTACTAATAAAATTGAGGGAATATTTTACGAAGCTGCCCAATAGGCAGAGAAGTAAAGGAACTTGTAGAAGTAAGGAAGAGCCAGAAGTGAGTGTTTGGAAGGTATGTGAGCCACTGGTAAAAATGACTGGGAATAAAGCAGCTGAGAGTGATAGGAACGAGAGAGAAATGTTAATGCAGGTGGGGGAGATAATACCTATTGATTGGCAGAGGACATGCATAACTCCTCTTTTACGAGACAAAATGGGACAAAAGAGAGAGAAAGAGGGTTAGATTTATAGAGGTAAAATCTATTGAGTATACCAAGAATTGCGTATGGCAGAAATATTATTGTAAGAATTATGGGTATGGCAGAAAGTAAGACTGTAGATAGAGGAAGAGGGTTTAGGAAGATTAGGGGGATGTAGAGACCATATGTTAACAATGATGGTTTACGTGAACTGAACATAAAGGATGGACCATTTTATTGGATTTATGAATTTAGAAAAGTGAAATGATAGGATGGATAGATCAGGAATGGTGCATATATTGTAAGTGTATTGAAGAGGAAGTAACTAAAGTAGGAAAGAACTCTTATACAGATAATGAATCTCAGATTAAAGTATGCACCAGAGAGAGAGAGACAGAGAGACAGAGACAGATACAGAGAGTGACAGAAAGGGAATTTTTGAGAAAACTTGGGTCTTAGACAGGGATGTGTCATGTTATCATTGATGTTTATTATAAATATAGATAAGAGTCTCAACAAAATGAGTGCTTGATTTTATGGGGTTAAAAGATAAATATTATATAAACTGGGAGTTGACACAATTGCCCTTTGTTGATGACACAGTTAACTTGGGAGATTCTGAAGTGCAGTTACAAAGTTTTGTGGAATAATCAGGGAGGCCATGTGCAATACGTAAATTGAGAATAAACATAGCAAAGAACAACGTAACGATAGTAACCAAAAATTTAGGTAATTAAAAACTGTATATCAGACAGCAGGGAGGGAGTAGACTTTCGGGGGAAAATTATATGAAAAAATATAAAAGAATATGGATGCTTGGGTAAAACGTGGGTTGGGATTTGAGAAATTTATGGAGACACACACAGGGAGGGTTAAAGTTAAAGGGAAGAAGGAAATATTGAGTTCAAGGGGCTTCAACATCTAACTGACTTGTGTTAAATCTGAGTGAACGTACGTTTTTTTTCTTCTTCAGCATTTGTGACGAAGTGCTAGGGACGGTACGGATACGTCTCACTACATATGTGGTCCAGGTTCACTAAGCATTAAATAAAGGCCTATTAGACGAATCGCAGTTTAGATAATTTTTACTGAAAACGTCTTTCGAAAATATGCCACACTGCTTGGAATCCGTGGATGAATATAAATTAAAAACTCTTCAGAACTGAATATCCAATAAAAATCTCTCTTCTTTTTCTCTTTTATTCTTCTGTATCACATTTTAGAAGTTTTCCTTGTTTCAGTGCTCTATAATATATGTAATAATGTCTGTCTCCCTCTTTCTTTGACAGTGCCTCCAGACAGCGTTCGAATCCTAGACATAAATGGCAACGAGAAGAGCTCTACCATTGGTCCATATGTGCTGGGCATGACTCTAACGCTCAAATGTGTTGCTACCGGAGGTAAGTCCAGTGACACACTCACACTAAGGTGTTATCAACGAACGTAGGTACGACGTTATACTTTATCAAATTTTAATAAACAAGCTGTTGTTGGAGACTTAGTACCTGTGAAGAGATTGCATCTATCGTAAGAACTGGGGCCCCTCCTGACACTGCCTGAACATAGCAAAGTTCTTTCCTGGCTGGACTGTGTTACGGTAAACACATGATTTGGCTCTACTAAATTTTCACCTTCCATTTCCTTCATGGCTTTACTTCAGTATCAAAGACCTACATCAACATCATTTTCACCCCTGTGGTAGCTGTGTTAGCTGTGGTAGCTGTGTTAGCTGTGGTAGCTGTGGTAGCTGTGGTAGCTGTGGTAGCTGTGGTAGCTGCGGTAGCTGCGGTAGCTGTGGTAGCTGTGGTAGCTGTGGTAGCTGTGGTAGCTGTGGTAGCTGTGGTAGCTGTGGTAGCTGCGGTAGCTGTGGTAGCTGTGGTAGCTGTGGTAGCTGTGGTAGCTGTGGTAGCTGTGGTAGCTGTGGTAGCTGTGGTAGCTGTGGTAGCTGTGGTAGCTGCGGTAGCTGCGGTAGCTGTGGTAGCTGTGGTAGCTGTGGTAGCTGTTGTAGCTGTGGTAGCTGTGCATCGTTGATCGCTCCCCCTTTTGCGAGTGTTGCAACTGTGGTAGCTGTGGTGGCTGTGGTAGCTGTGGTAGCTGTGGTAGCTGTGGTAGCTGTGGTAGCTGCGGTAGCTGCGGTAGCTGTGGTAGCTGTGGTAGCTGTGTTAGCTGTGGTAGCTGTGGTAGCTGTGGTAGCTGTGGTAGTTGCGGTAGCTGTGGTAGCTGTGGTAGCTGTGGTAGCTGTGGTAGCTGTGGTAGCTGCGGTAGCTGTGGATAAAAGTATATATATATATATATATATATATATATATATATATATATATATATATATATATATATATATATATATATATATATATAAACACTGATCTCTGGCTGAAGGAGACTAGAACCTACGAACCTTGGAACAAGGTATGCAGTGCTATACCAATTTCACCACACTGGACCAATACCTTGGCGTCCAGCTTGCGTTAGACTTTGATCCAAGGCAGCCAACGCAAGCTGGACGCCAAGGTATTGGTCCAGTGTGGTGAGATTGGTATAGCACTGCGTACCTTGTTCCAAGGTTCGTAGATTCGATTCTCCTTCAGCCAGAGATCAGTGTTTGTGTATATTTCGCCTGCTCTTGCGAATTCCTTGGATATATATATATATATATATATATATATATATATATATATATATATATATATATATATATATATATATATATATATATATATATATATATATATATATATATATATATATATATATATGTACGCAATAAGATCACAGAAAACAGGTGATATCCGAATATGCAAAACAACCACTGTGAAAGGATAGTGAAATTCCAAGCGCTTTCGTGACTTCTCACATTATCAAGGAACTATAAAAACAATACATGGAAGGAAGGCATATAAAGGGTCGAGTCCACACCTCACCATCACACCCACAACAAGGCAACACCTGACGCGCGACGACACCCGACTCATAAGGAGGAACACTGCAGCAGGCCCGCTGGCCCAACTAAACAGGTCCTTCACGACATCCCACTAACAAAATATTTGTCCACCCCAAGTACTCTATCCAAGAATTAATATTTATTATTTGTCCAATGTATTATTAAATTCTTCCCAAATTTCATTAATTATAAATGATTCTAATTTATATAAACCAAAGGAAATATTCATATTTTCAAAACTGCTTTTTGCTTTACAGTAGTTACCTGTACTTAGCTCTGTGAAGACTTGTCTGTGTGCCCTCTGTGAATCTGAACCAAGATGTCCTCTCTTGAGCAACTCTACCAGCAGATAAAAGAGGAGCTTAGCATTGCTGAAATGGAGATACAGCGATTAACGGAGGAGAACAAGTGGATTCGTAGTAATCCTCCTGTTGTGAGTCATCAGGTTAAGAGGGGAACCTGGTCAGTGGCTGGTCAACATGGAACCATGCTGAAGATCAAGAAGACTGTTGGAGAAGCAGAAACAACGAAGAACCAGAAGACTACTGTGGAAACTTCCAACCCATTTTCGGTGCTATCTGACGAATGTGGGTTGTCTACTGGGAGTGTCACAATGAGCACCAAGGAAGCATTTGCAGACGTGAGTAAGAACGTCACGACGAATTCCACATGTGAAGGTAAGAGCATAGTTTTAGTTGGAGACAGTCAGGTTAAGTTTATGGATATGACCTTTTGTCCTAGGGACAGGAAGAGGAGGCAGAGGGTATGTTTTCCTGGGGCTGGGATGGGGGATATTGTTAGCCGTCTGGACATCATGAAAGGTAATGGGAGCAATTCTTGACAAAGCTCCTGGAGAGCGAAAAGTTGCCACAATAAAAATGTCATATTAGTTGCACTTGTGTCCTTTTACTTTACATGTTAGAAGTGATCAAGTGTGGTGACCTGTACTTAGCTGAGTGGTGACCTGTACTTAGCTCAGTGGTGACCTGTACTTAGCTCTGTGAAGATCTGTGCAATGTGTTCTCCATGAATCTGCACGAGATGTCCTCTCTTGAGCAACTCTACCAGCAGCTAAAAGAGGAGCTTAGGGTTGCTAAGTTTGAGATACGGCAATTGACGGAGGAAAACAAGAGGATTCGAAGTAATCCTCCTGTTGTGAGTCCTCCGGTCAAGAGAGGAACCTGATCAGTGGTCGGCCAACATGGAACAAAGCTGAAAATCAGGAAGACTGTTGGAGTGGCGGGAACAACGAAGATTCAGAAGACTGCTGTGGAGACTTTCAACCCATTTTTGGTACTACCAGACGAATGTGTGTTGTCTACTGGAAATGTCGAAATGAGTACCAAGGAATCATTGGCAGAGGAGGGTGAGTCGACATCCCATGAAACCTCAACGAAGAACATCGAAAACGTCACTACAAACTCCACCAGTGAAGGTAAGAACATTATTTTGTTGGGGACAGTCAAGTGAAATTTATGGATAGGGCATTTTGTCTCAAGGACAGGAAGAGGAGGCAAAGGGTATGTTTTCCTGGGGGCTGGGATGGGGGATATTGTTAGCCGTCTGGACGATGTCATGAAGGGTAATGGGAGCAATCCTATTGTCTGCCTCAGTGCGGGAGGCAATGATGTTGGCAGACGTAGGCGTGAAGACCTGACTAGCAGGTATAGGACAGCAATAGAGATAATTAGGAAGAAGGGTCTGAACCCTGTGATATGTGGCATTTTGCCCAGGAGAGGAGTTGGGAATGAATGGCTGTCCAGGGCAATTGGTGTCAACTGCTGCCTAGACAAACACTGTAAGGAAAATGCAGTAACATTCATAGACGACTGGGACCTCTTCTATGGCAGAAATGACATGTATGCCAGGGATGGGGTTCACTTATCTAGGTTTGGGGTGGGAGCACTGGCCAACGCAGTGAAGGGAGTTGTTAGGTCTTTAAACTAGAAATAGATAGTGGTATGGGTTTTTGTGGAAAATCAATGTATTCTGAGTGTAGCGATAGTGTGAGTTTTAATTAAGGAAACCAGTTATAGGAAGAATGAGAAAGAGTTATTGGTGAACATAGTAAAGCCAATGGCATTAGGTGTTAAGAAGAGTAACAGGCATAGTGGAGGAACAGAAATCAGCAGGAAGAAACAAAAAGGGAGAGTTTCTGAAAATATATTATACTAATAGTCGTAGTGCGAGAAATAAGATGGACGAATTGAGATTAGTTGCGAGTGCGGGTAACGTTGATGTTTTTGCCATGACTAAGACGTGGTTTAATATGAAAAATAGGGACATTCCTGCTGAATGTCACATACAGGGTTTTAAATTGTTTCAAGTAGACAGAAGTATTGGGAAGGGGGGTGGGGTGGCACTCTATGTCCATGATCGTTTAAACTATTGCAAAGAAACGGGTATAAAGAGTGAAACACATACTGAGTCTGTTTGGGTAGAATTTTCAGAGGGGCATGAAAAATTGATTTTAGGCGTGATATACCGTCCCCTAAACTTGGATAGAGACCGAGGAAGACTACTCTGGGAGGAAACTGTTAAGGCCACAAGGCACGATAACATTGTAATTCTAGGGGACTTTAATGATTGGAATTTTCTGACTGGGAGTTTAGAATCTAACGACTTTTTAGAAGTAGTTCAGTAGTACAGAACCTACAAGGGTAAATCATCTGCTTGACTTAGTTCTGGCAAACAAGGAATCCCTTATTAATAATTTAGAAATTTCAGAGGAACTTGGTGCTAGCGACCACAAATCAATTACATTTAGTATTAAATGTAAGTATGATAGTAGCGATAACTCAGTAACAGTCCCAGATTTTCGCTTAGCAGATTACGATGGGCTTAGAAGACACTTATCATCTGTTGACTGGGGTAACGGAGAGAGCTATCAATATGACAGTTTTCTGAACACTATACATGGTGCCCAAAGAACATTTACCCCGTATAAACAAATTAGATCGAATAATAATGACCCAAAATGGATGAATAGTATGCTCAAATATCTTTCAGGGCAGAAGGAATTCATAGACGAATCGAAAGAGGTGAGGGTCATCTTATGAATCAGTATATTGACATTAAGAGGGACGTTAAAAAGGGAATAAGAAAAGCTAAACGGGAGTACGAAATTAAAGTTGCTAGGGATTCGAAAACTAACCCAAAAAGTTTTTTCCAGGTGTATAGGACAAAAGTTAGAGATAAGATAGGTCCCCTTAAAAATAACTATGGGCATCTTACTAACAAAGAGAACGAAATATGTTCGATTTTAAATAATTATTTTCTCTTGGTTTTTACACAAGAAGACACTAACAATATCCCAGTAAATAATTTTTATAGCGGGCCTGAAGAAGATAAATTATGGTTATGAAACAAATAGACCGACTGGAGCAAAATAAGTCACCGGGAACTGAAGAGCTTTTTTCAAGGATTCTTAAGGAAAGCGAAATGGAACTCTGTGAACCATTAACAAATATCTTAAATTTATCTCTTCAAACAGGTGTAGTGTCTGAGATGTGAAAGATAGCTAATACAATTCCTATTTTTAAAGCAAGGGACAAGTCGTTACCGTCAAATTACCGCTCAATAAGCCTGACCTCATTTGTAGGCAAATTACTAGTCAATTATAGCTGAGATTATAAGAAGCCATCTGGATAATCATAATCTGATTAATGATACTTAGCATGGATTCACAAGAGGCCGGTCTTGTCTAACTAATTTATTAACTTTCGTCAGTAAAGCTTTTGAGGCTGTTGATTACGATAAAGAATTTGATATTATTTATTTATATTTTATTAAGGCTTTTGATAGAGTTCCGCACCAAAGACTGTTAAAGAAAGTGGCAGCTCATGGCATTGGGGGAAAAGTGCTCTCGTGGATCGATTCATGGCTCACAGACAGGAAGCAGAGAGTGTGCATAAATGGGGTTAAATCCGAGTGGGATCTGTAACAAGTGGCGTTCCACAGGGATCAGTCTTGGGCCCGTTGTTGTTTATAATATATATCAATGATCTTGATGAGGGAATTACAAGTGATATGAGCAAATTCGCCGATGACACAAAGATAGGTAGGATAATTGATTCAAACGTAGATATCAGGGAACTTCAGAAGGATTTAGACAAATTCAATACTTGGTCAGAAAAGTGGCAGATGCAGTTCAATGTAGATAAATGCAAGGCTCTGAAGCTCGGGAGTGCCCATAACCCTAGCACTTACAAGTTAAATTATGTAGAACTTAGCCATACAGATTGCGAAAAGGACTTGGGGGTTATGGTAAGCAGCAACCTAAGCGTACGTAATAAGGCAAATAGATTACTGGGATTTATATCAAGAAGTGTAAGCAACAGAAGTTCAGAAGTTATATTACAGCTTTATACATCATTATTAAGGCCTCACCTAGATTTTGCAGCTCAGTTCTGGTTTCCATATTACAGAATGGACATAAATTCATTAGAAAACATTCATCGTAGAATTACTAAATTAATACATAGCATTAGAAATCTTCCGTATGAAGAAAGATTGAAGACCCTTAAATTACCTTCACTTGTTAGACGAAGATTGAGGGGAGACATGATCAAAGTGTATAAGTGGAAAATGGGTATCAATAAAGGGGATATAAATAAGGTCTTGAGGATATCCCTCCAAGAGAGAACCCGCAGTAATGGATTCAAATTAGAGAAGTTTAGATTTAGAAAGGACATAGGAAAGTATTGGTTTGGAAATAGGGTAGTTGACGAGTGGAACAGTCTGTCTAGTAGGGTTATCGAGGCTAAAACTTTGGGTGGTTTCAGATTTAGGTTGGATAAATACATGAGTGAGAAGGGTTGGATTTGAGTGGGACTTGCACGTCGGTAAACCTTGGGTAGCATTGAAAATTGGGATGAATGGTTTTGAAAACCGACAAGTTGAAGATTGAGACACTTATGCACCGTATGGGAATCTTTATTTAGGAAACGTTTCGCCACACAGTTGCTTCATCAGTCTAATACATAGCAGTCCAATAGCTTTGTATTGGAATGATGAAGCCACTGTGTGGCGAAACTTTTCCTAAATAAAGATTCCCATACGGCGCATAAGTGTTTCAATCTTCAACTTGTCGGTTTTCAAAACCATTCATCACAACTGTCAGACACTGCAGCATCATGGGATCTTGATACAAAGAATTCTCCAACTTGTCCTACCTTTGGTTGATATGCCTTCTCTTCTTAAGACTTTTAATATCAAAGTTGTATCTAAAAATATTGATACAGTAAAAAAACTTTTGATAAAGAATTCCCCCTAAAATGCTGACAGATGTGTCTATAAGATTCCTTGTAAAATTTGCGATAAAGTTTATTACGGTCAAACTGGTAAAAGTCTCGAACTAAGATTAAAACAACATAAATATAGCATTAGAACTGGACAAGATTCCAATGCTCTATTTATTCATGTGAGAGATTTTAACCATCCAAGTTATTTTCAAAAAGTTGAGAAAGTTGTATCAAGCAAGTCCATGGTCGACAGGAATATAATTGAATCTTGTTTCATAAAAAGCAGTTTTAAAAATAATATGAATATTTCCTTTGGTTTATACAAATTAGATTCATTTATAATATATATATATATATATATATATATATATGTCGTGCCGAATAGGCAGAACTTGCGATCTTGGCTTAAATAGCAACGCTCATCTTGCCATATAGGACAAGTGAAAATTTGTGTATGCCATAATTTCGCCAAAATCATTCTGAACCTAACTAAAAAAATATATTTGATTGTGTTTGTTTCGTACTAAATTATTGTAAATGTATTTAAAATATATTTAGTTGGGTTAGGCTAAAATAAATTGCTCTTGTTATAATAAGGTTAGGTAAGTTTTCTAAGATTATTTTGGTGCAAAATTAAAAATTATTACATCAACATTAATGAAAAAAATATATCTTTAAACGTATAAGAGAAAATTTCAGAAAGGACTTAATTTTAAATGAGTTCTTGCTAATTGACCAGTTTTACATATTCGGCACGACATATATATATATATATATATATATATATATATATATATATATATATATATACATATATATATATAGTTATCAGTGCACCACACACAAGCAAGCGGGTATAGACCGCAGTAAGCAGGACTCGATACTGTTACTGGGACGGTCAAGATTCCAAATTTCCACTCGGCCCCACAAATGCCTCAAAATCTGGACAACCTGGTTCACAAGCCATGTTTCTTTCCCAACCCGGGCACGTCAGTGAGTCTCAAGATGGATTCAAGCTCTTTCAATCTCCTCCTGTATGTTCTGACCTCTCAAGCGATTTTTATATCAATGCACCACGCAGAAACAAGCTTGAAGCTATGCTTGAAGCTCACTGAAGTGCCCAGGCTGGGAAAGAAACCTGGCTTGTGAACCAGTCTGCCCAGCTTTTGTGGCATTTGTTTGGCCGAGTGGATAAGAGCGCTAGTCTGATTCCTGACGAAATTAAACCTCTCTTTTCTCGTGTATCACTTTGTGTCCTTAAAAAGAAGAATGGAGGAATTAGGTTTATTACAGTGGGCCATACTTTTCGCTGCCTCGTATCCAAAGCTGCTGTCCGAAGTATTCGTGCACAGGCAGCCATGATGCTTCAACCAAACCAGCTTGGCTGTGTGGTCTCTCCAGGAAGTGAAGCAGCGGTTCATGCAACAAGGGCGTATATCAACAACCTGCCTGAGGACAATGCAGTGGTAAAATTAAATTTCAAGAATGCATTTAATCTCCTGAAAAGACACGAGGTTTTAGCAGCTGTACAAGAGCACTTCCATGGTCTGTTCCCTCTTGTTTCAGCTGGATATAACAAGGAATCAATGCTCCTGTTTGGAAAGCATGAAATCAACAGAGGGTGTCCAACAAGGGGATCCTGTCTCATTACTTCTTTTCTGTATAGCAATTAGGGAAATCACAGTCAGACTGACCAGTGAGCTAAACATCTGGTTCCTGGATGATGGCACACTAGCAGGTACAAAGGAATCCTTTCTAGATGATCTTACACATGTGATGACACGGGAACAGGAAATGAATCCATCCGAATGTGAAATCATCTCAGTCAGTCAACAAATGTTAGATGCACTGAGATCAAAACTACTACAAGCATCAGCCATTGCCTCCACAAATAGCGTCTTGCTTCTAGCACTTCTGGGAAGTGATGCCATTGACAAAATTCTCGGGAAGAAACTGGAAGAGTTTAGGAGAATGGAACAACGAATAGGCAATCTTGACACCCACGATGCCTTGTACTTTCTCACAAAGTGCTTGAGTCTGCCCAGGTTGACATATTTCCTAAGATATGCACCTTCATATGATAACCCTATACTGCACGAATGTGTCAGTATCCTGAGGCAGATTTTAACGAAAGTTCTTAACCTTACTCTACAAGACGGGCAGTGGAACCAAGCTACACTTCCAGTCAGAGTAGGAGGTATTGGTGCCCGCTGCTTGTAGCAGAGATTCTCCCTGAACATCTTAGGGACAAGAATGGACTCCATGACCAAAAGTCCATTGACGGAGCCATGATCTGGGATAATCTAGTGGGCTGTGAAACTAGACCTGCTTCCCCCAACAAATACAAACAGTCGCACTGGGATGGCCCAGTAGTGGAGAATATAGCCTCAACAATGCTTCAGAGTGTGTCAGGGAAGGATAGAGCCCTAATCCTGGCAGTGAGAGGTCCTCATGCAGGGAACTTTCTGTTGGCTGTTTCCAAGTCCAGCCTTGGCACACACCTCAACCCAAAGACCATTCACATTGGTGTTGTCCTTCGACTTGCCCCTCCTATTCTTGCCGAACACAGGTGTATTTGTGGCAGTGAAGCAGCAGACTGATTCGGGTACCATGATGTTGTGTGCCGTGAATCCGAGGGAAAGATTGCAAGACATGAGGAGGTTAGTAACATTATCAAGAGGAGCCTCACAACAGCCGAATACAAAGCAGTAAGGGAGCCACCCCAACTACGCAGATCTGATGGCAGCCAAAAGTGTGCAGATGGTATTACCCTTCAAGCCTGAACAGACCGCAAGCAGGTGATGTGGAACTACACGTGATACCTATGGCTGATACCTATCTCCAACTTAGCAGAGAGGAAGGAGGGGCAGCTGCCAGCTTCAGGGAGTCCCAAAAGTCTAGATAATAGGGAGAACTTGTCCAACATTATTTGTTTGTTCCTATAGCCTCAGAGACCCTTGGCTCATGCGGAAAGAGTGCATGTAAGTTCCTTAAGGAGCTAGGCGAAATACTCATAAGGGTAACTAGGGATTCCAGGGCAGCTAGTTTTCTGATCCAGCGACTCAGCACTGCTGTTCAGAGGGATAATGCCTGCTGTATTTTGGGCACGTGCCCCAGCTCTGAGGGGCTGGATGAGATTTTCGCAGTATAATTAGTGACAAACAGGCAACAATATGTACTGGATAAGTATCTCTCACACCTCATGTACTATGTATGACATTTTAATATCAATTATGTATTTCTTAAATCTTTTGTAAAATATTTTGTAATAAAATATACCTTTTGGTAAAAAAGAATGAGAAGATGGGGTGGAAGGGGAATTGGAATATTCAAATGGATTCAGGAACAAATCCAAATATTCTTCCTTGAAGCCTTTTTATCCACTTCTCCGAGGCTGTGGGTCCCACAATTTACACCATATATATATATATATATATATATATATATATATATATATATATATATATATATATATATATATATATATATATATATATATATATATACAAACAATCGCAGACAGGCAATCTTAACTATGCAAGACAAGCCATGAGGGTGGAAATCTTTAGCTCAAGTGCTTTCACATTTCTCAGTGCGACATCAGGAGCTATGCAATGTTGCAAGGCATCAGCAGAAGGAGGGGAAGTTTTCTCAGAGTAACACAGTTCGGGTGTGTCACCGGCCACAGCCTCTCTCTCAGAATGTGGCCAACGGTCGGTGCCAACTCCACACCACCACCATCCCCTTACTCCCTATATGGGGTAGGAGGATTTTGAAGATGTTAGGTATTAAGAAATTAGAGGATATAATAGCCATCCCCAAGGTTTACTTAGAACAGGTCATGTGACTTGAGAAAATACTTTTCTCGTTGGATACTATATATATGGATTGCTATTATTCTGTTTAACCTTTTTAATTTATAAAAGAAAGGAACAGAATGACTTCTTTGTCTGCTTAAATGTCCTCCTCTGGAGTACTCGAATGTTCCCAGGGGTACTCAGAAGTATCTCTTCCTAAATATTGTCTACTATCCCTCTCAGTGTCAATTAATATGCCTTACTTGGGAATCTTCTATACCATTTTGATAACATTTCTGCTTCTAATACTCTTTAACCTCACTACCTATGCTACCAATTAATCTTGTGTACCTGTCTATGTATGGCACAGTAACAGGTAAACGCATTATATAAACATTCACAACTGATGTAGCATGAAGATTTGGTGTGTAGACACAGGTCGATCACCAATCCATCATGAGACCACCTAGCATAATGAGCAGTCCTTGATTTTGTATAGCATTATTGTTTGCCATTGTGTATAATAGTCTCTACTAAATAGCTCTTGAGCTTGTATAACCCATAATTTGAGTTATACCTGGAGTTTGCCTGGAGAGGGTTCCGGGGGTCAACGCCCCCGCGGGTCGGCCTGAGACCAGACCTCATGGTGAACCAGGGTCTGATCAACCAGGGTCTGATCAACCAGGGTCTGATCAACCAGGGTCTGATCAACCAGGGTCTGATCAACCAGGCTCTATACTGTATTCCTTTCATGTTTCAAGAGATAAGATTCAAGTATGTTTCTTTCCATGACAGAACTGTTTGGTACAATAATCTGTGCAGCATCCTACTTCGGTTGGTGATAACAGGAACTAACGTGTTAGATAGCGTTCGACTCCTGCCCAGTCCTGCCTGGGCTATTCTGGTTTCCAGAAATTTACCTGTTTGACCAATATATGAGAGAGGATACTGAGTACATGGGACCTTGTAAACCCCATTAACTTTGTTGGAGGGTGTGTTTTTAATCAGCTTTTGTTTCACAATCCCTGTGTTTTTGAAAGCAAGGTTTATATTGATATTTTTTAATGCCTCCCGCAGACAAACCAGATTCTCATTGTATGGTAAAAGAAATACATTTTCCCTGGCCATCATTTACTTAGGTTCAGTCCTGTAGAAAGTTTTTCTTGTTGACATTAGTGCCTTCTCGACAAAATCCCGAGGATATCTCAGTTTTATTGAATATTCTGCTGATATTGAACATCTTGCTGATTTCAGCCTCTAGGTACTCTGGACCACGCATGCGAATCCGGAGTTTGTTATGAACCTGTCTAGCAAGGAATTAAGCAGCAATCAACAAGTAGCGCTACGGTTTGGATCAAGCTTCGCACCCTCAACTAATAATGTTAATTGAATAAACTTAGGAAAATTGTTTTGCATGCTGGAAAAACACGGTGACTTGACCCTTGATACCTTTATTATATGCAAAGGTACGGTATACGAAACATTGCTCCAGCCGGTGCTCCCGAACTGCCCATTATGATTCATAAAAGCTTAAAAAGAGCTCAGAAATGATCAGAGTTTGCACCTCTCAAGGAGTGTTAAATCTAAGGTAGTTGTTATTTTGGACAAAACTGAATATTTAGGGAAAAATGAATCATTTATTGAGTGATAATGAAACGTATGAACCGCTCATTAAAACCCCAATGACCAGGTCAACAGCCATTTCGATAAACACCTTTAAACGTTGCTGAAGTGGAATGATGAAGTAATTAAATATATGTCGGCCAGGTCAGCAACTCTACCATATCTGTAAGGGATAATCAAGACCCATATTATATATATGCCAGGGTACCCAGCCCGTCTTATTATAAATTCAGGAGGACTAGCATCTTATAACCTATCTAAATGGCTAGCTAAACTTCCATAGTCGGTAAGATCACAGACATATTAAAAATAATGTTGACCTTACTGAAAGGCTCCAAAAATTAAATGTCCCTCATGACTTTACCCTAGTGAGCTTTGATGTCACAGCTCTTTTCACCAAAGTCCCTATCCCAGACGTGCTTTCGTACTTTGAAGAGGAACTAGAAAACTTCCCCATGCCCTACCCCATGAAAATAATAATTGAATTAATAAAACTTTGTGTTACTGAATGCAAGTCCATGTTTAAAGGGAAGTACTATGCTCAAAAACAAGGTATGACAATGGGAAATCCCCTTAGCACCTTACTCAGCAACTTGTATATGGAATTCTATGAGACCAGACTTCTTAAAGACATTCTCCCTGATAAAGCTATTTGGTTCAGATTCGTAAATGATGTTCTTTGCCTGATGCCTAGAGATCACTGATGAGTTCCTACCCAGGCTCAATGGTCTAATACCTTCCATTAAGTTCACTACAGAAGATGAAACAAACAACACTTTGCCGTTCCTAGATGTTTTAATTATAAGAAGTCCACTAATGTGTCGTCATACATTCACTACTATTCTAATCGCTAAAGCAGGGTAAAAAGTAGTGTTTCTCACAATGTTCCTGAGAGCCTTGTTCATCTGCAGTCCAGAGTACCTAGAGGACGAAATCATTAAGATATTCACCATAGCCATAAAACTGACATATCTTAGGGATTTTGTCGAGAAGGCACTAATGTCAGCAAGACTTTCTACTGAACTGAACCTAAGGAAGTGATGGTCAGGAAAAATGTTCTAGTTTTACCATACAATGAGAACCTGGTTTGCCTGCGGGAGCCATTAAAAAAGATCAATGTAAACCTTGCTTTCAAAAACACAGCTATTGTGAAACAAGGTTAATGGGGTTTACAAGGTTCTATGTACTGGTCAAACCGGTAAATTTCTGGATACCAGAATAGCCAACATAAATACTCAGTCAGGACAGGACAGGAGTCGAACGCTTTCAGGAAAGGGCAGGAGAGGAACGCTATCTTTAACCATGTTTGTTCCTGTTATCACCCACCGGAGTGGGATGCTGCCCAGATTATTGCTCCAAACAGTTCTGTGATGGAAAGAAACATATTTGAATCTTCTCTCTTGAAACATGAAAGGAATATATTATATAACTCAAATTATGGATTATACAAGTTCGATAACTATACAGTAGAGCTGTTGTACACAGTCTTAAACAACAATGCTATACAAAATCACAGGATTGCTCATTATTCCAGATGGTCTCATGATGGATTAGATGCGCTCAACCTTTGTCTACACATCAAAACTAATTATAAAAGCCTTGAATAACTCTGAGGAAACCTTGAACAACAGAAAAAACTAACATTGCACGAGTCCGTTCTACACCCCCTACGAACCGTTCACTGTAAACAGTTTTTTTAAGAGTTTTAAGAGACATCTATTGGCTGAGAAGTGAACTTCGTTATTTATTGTTCGATTTCTTTCATTTATGGTGTACGTTAAGAAGCATCTCTCTGAGAAAAAAAAATATTTACCAAAAATCAAATGTGATAAGCCCTAGTTGGGCACTGGCACTGCAAGAAGCTGTTTGTGCACTACCTGCTGGCTAAACATTGTTAATCCGAATTTACCACTTTTTTAATTACTGTAATTTATGAATAACTTACTTCCGAGATAATAGACGAAAATTAGTGTGCACCGAAAAAAAAAATCGAAAAATTAAGACACTGAATTTTTTGGGTTATTCTAGATTCTCTTCACATATGCTGCTATGTATGATAATCTATATAACTGTGTGTATACCTGAATAAACTTACTTAGTTGTATGGTGCATTATGAGTGTATATCACAGTTAACACTATATTACACAATGTTTTCTCTAATATAAGTACCCAGGAAGAGATAACAGGATGTCCTCGAGTTCTCAGTAAATGAACGCATGTCTAACCGAGACCGACTACAAGGCGAGGGTCTTTGTAAGGTGTACACAAACAAAAGGAAGTGGGGAAAATTGGCTCATGCAAAAAAAATGGCGTGGAATGTGAAATTGGTGCGGCTGTGTTTGTTCAGCACCCGATTATGAGTTTGTGACCAGATCAAAAATTTGGAGAATTTTTTGGTCGTAAACCGATTTGTTCGTGTTTAGAAGCATTCGTGACCAGTACCAACATTGACCTCCCTGACATTGCAGCAGGCGAAGAACATCTAACCTTACAGGATGCTGATGTGTATAAAGCTGCTATGTCATTTCCACAGGGTTCAGCAGGAGGTTTCACCGGTTTAAGGCCTCAACACTTAAAACAAATACTCAATCCAGCACTTGGTGAGGTTTCAGAGAGGCTGCTGTCTGAACTCACCAAATTTTCCAACCTGTGCCTGGCTGGCGGTGTCCCAGAGGCCATCAGACCCTTTTTCTTTGGTGCCTCATTGTGTGCCCTCCGGAAAAAGGATGGCGGAATCAGGCCCATTGCAGTGGGTAACACCCTTCGGCGCCTAGTCGCCAAGGCTGCAGTAAGAAGGGTGAGTCAAGAGGCTGCTGCAATGCTGAAACCAACTCAGCTCGGTTTCGGCGTTCAACAGGGCTGTGAAGCAGCTGCCCACGCAGCACGAGTATATATCAAAAACATGTCCTATGAAAAAGCCTTGGTCAAATTGGACTTTGCCAATGCTTTCAACTCAGTCAGAAGGGATGCTGCTCTCCAAGCAGTTTATAGAAACTTCCCTTCCCTTTATCCCTTCATAGAATCGTGTTATAGTGTGACTTCCAAACTATTGTTTAGGGACCATGAAATTGACTCGTGTGAGGGCGTGCAACAGGGGGACCCTCTCGCCCCCTTTCTATTTTGTTTGGTCATCAAGGAAGTCACGGAGGCACTCTCCAGCGAGCTCAATATCTGGTTCCTGGACGACGGTACCCTAGCTGGCACAACAGAATCTCTCCTGGAGGACATCAGTAAAATTAAAGACATGGGAGAAAGCCTGGGACTTTCTTTAAACCCCACCAAATGTGAAATAGTTTCTACCAATCAACAGTTGATCCAGAATATTAGTACCATTTTTACCAGGAGCACGAGCCATTGATCCGGCAAATAGCACTCTCCTCGGTGCTCCTCTTGGGTCCAATGCCATCGATCTGATCCTAGGAAAAAAAGTCTCAGACCTCCGGACGATGGAAAGCAGGATGAAAGACATTGACACACACGATGCCTTCTACCTACTCACCAGGTGCCTGTCAACCCCAAAACTTACCTATTTTCTGAGATGCTCCCCAGCCTTCAGCAGTCCAAAACTCAAGGAATATGACTCTCTCCTGAAGGCCATGCTAGAGAGTGTATTGAATCTTTCCCTTGACGATGGACAGTGGTTGCAAGCCTCACTTCCGGTCAGGCTTGGAGGGCTAGGAGTACGCAGATCCTCCCAGATTGCTCTACCAGCTTTCCTATCCTCTTCCATTGCATCAAACGAGTTGATAAGACAAATTCTTCCTGACACCCTCAGTGACTCAGCAGGAATAGAAGACCCTAGCTATGTCAGTGCCATCACCGAATGGGAGACTCTTGCTGCTCCAGCACCAAACCCTAGTGCAGCACTGGCTCACAAACAGTCAAGCTGGGATAGCCCAATTGCTGAAAAGGTGCTTGCCAACATGCTCAGGGCTGCAACATCAGATAGGGAGATTGCCCGTCTCCAGGCTGTGAGTGCACCTCACTCCGGGGACTTCCTCCAAACAGTTCCCATATCGGCAATGGGAACGCGACTCGACCCTAAGACCCTCCGTATTGCAGTGGCTCTGCGCCTTGCTGCCCCAATTCACACAGAATATATGTGTATTTGCGGCGAAGTGCAAGCAGACCAATACGGTCTACATGGTCTTAACTGTTCCAAAACCAAGGGCTGGCATGCAAGACACAATGAGGTCAACGACATCATTAAGAGAACCCTTGCTACAGCTGGATGCCCTGCCGAGAGGGAGCCACGATCACTTGCAGCAAACAATACCCACAACCCAGCAAACCGCCCCGACGGGATCACCATCTATCCTTGGAAGAATGGCAAGCTCTTAGCATGGGACTATACCTGTGTGTCCACACTGGCTGACACCTATATCCATCACAGTGTGGGGCGACAGGGAGGAGCTGCTGACCACAGGGAGGAGTACAAGATCAGCAAGTACAGGGACATTAGCCAACAGTATCAATTTGTCCCAGTGGGATCAGAGACCTTGGGATCATGGGGAAAAAATGCCACACGTTTCCTTAAAGAATTGGGTTCCAGACTCATCGACACCACCAGGGACCCGAGGGCAGCCACTTTCATGTTCCAGCGCCTCAGCGTCGCCATCCAGAGGGGAAATGCTTGCTGCATACTTGGTTCACGTCCAGCCTCGGAGGAGCTGGAGGAAATTCATCATCTTTGATACATTGTGTCATTGTATTCATGTTTATGTTTTTTTCTGTAAATGTATTTTGTTTATTAATAAATGTTCACATAGAATATAAATATAGGGGGTGGTAGGAGAAGAAAATATTCAAACAGCTCTGGGGAGAACCTTGAGTTTTCCCTGAGGTACGTTTATTGTCTTCTCTGAGGATGAGGGTCCCCATTCCAGCTATAGAGGTGGTACTTCTATATATATATATATATATATATATATATATATATATATATATATATATATATATATATATATATATATATATATATATATATATATAATAAAATGTTCAAGACAACCCATGGGGGTGGAAATCCTTAGCTAAGGAATTCCAACCCCCATGGCTTGTCTTGCATAGTTAAGATCGCCCATCTGCGGTTGTTTGCATATAAATATATATATATATATATATATATATATATATATATATATATATATATATATATATATATATATATATATATATATATATATATATGTGTGTGTGTGTGTGTGTGTGTGTGTGTGTGTGTGTGTGTGGGTGGGTGTGTGTGTGTGTGTGTGTGTGTGTGTGTGCAGAACAAGTCACATGGGGATGCAAATCTTTAGCTCAAGTTCTTTTGCAAAGCAGCAACAGGAAGGACAGGAAATTCTTCGAGGCAAGACAGTGCATCTCAGTGGCAGCCCATATAGAATGAGAGAGCCACCGCCGACCCACACACCTTCCTCCCTTGTCCCCCAAATACCCTTCTGGGGTAAGGGGAAGTAGAGGCACGTAAGACGTTCACAGAAATCAAGTTACAGAATATAAAGGAAATGCAGTAGTTAACCCAGAAAGCTCATCTAATCGATTTCAACTTATCTATTGCCATAGTTTACGTCTAAGTGAACCCAGAGAAATGAGCGCTGACAGTGGTATGATCTCCCATGTTATATCTCCTGGTATTCTCTGTAGGATGACACAGATAGATGGGATGGGCGAAATGTGAGGTACTGGTGCGGAAAATGTGTCTTTAATATCATCAAATCCTCACAAGGATCCGTGCATAATGAGAAATCTGGGAATTTTGTATAGTATCCTTGCTTAAGGATGTGTACAACATGGGGGGGAGGGTAGACTATGTTTGACTGCTCAACTCGTTTCGCCAGTCGGAGATTGCATTCCACCTTCGGTAGTGCCGTTTGTAGCACTCTATGAGTATGTTACATTTTATTCGTCATATGTTATACTCCCATATAGGCTACCTCCCAACCAGCGAACCAGGTGCTAAGGGTTAAATAATCAATAGGGTACCCATCGTTAAATCAGTACCATGGATCATTGGCCAATCACAGCAAGCCCGCCAAATCTGAAGTAACGTGGTTCACTTGTGCCAAGCGAATTGACAGACTTACCTGAGCTGCTGGTTGATTACGATGTACTCGTTATTGCTTTTGATTTTGCCATCTGTTTTCAACGTGTGGTACACTTACTATTCAACTTCTGTATAGAGTGCATATTTCTGGCAAATTATACCTGGAGAAAGAAATACAAGTCATATACTATTGTTGAGTTTTGTTTGCTCCACTTTGAAGCCCATTACGACCAGGTCGCAGGCCAGACATTACCTATGTTCTTAATACCGTACATGGGGAATTCCCTGTTATTAGTATGATTGCATAGGTGCAATCTTACTAATAATAGGGAATAATAATAGTAAGATTGCATAAGTGCACAAGTGCATACGAGTATAATTGCAGAAGTGCATACAAATACGGTAACACAAGTTCATGTGACTACAACTTATATATCGTAGGAAAGTCTAGGAAATGCAGGTAACTTGATTTATATTCTTTGGTGTCCTAGTGTGAAAATACAGTGCAGTTGTTCTGGAGCAGAATAGGTAATAATTTGTAAATATTATGGCACCTTCTGAAACATTCTTAGTATTACCTGGAGAGAGTTCCGGGGGTATGGGTTGCCAACTAGTTATTTTGATTTGTTTAATAATGCGATGTCATATAAAGCTTGAGTTTGGTGCGAATGAATCACTTAAGTAAAACGATTCCGTATTGCAGGAGTACTGAGTTTCTCAATTTTTTTATAATTTGCTTTTTGTGGACGTCTGACGTCCCTCCAGATCTCCTTAACCCCAGGAAGGTGCGAGGGGACGGGAGAGGAAGGTGTGTGGATCAGCGGTGGCTCGTTCACCCTGTGATATGGGCTGCCACTGAGTCCACCTGCCTTAACTTAGAGAATTTACCTTCCTACCTGTTGCTGTCTTGCAACATTGCATAACTCCTGACGATGCACGAGAGTGTTTGTTCTGCGTCAGCAATTGTTTTGCATATAAATTCCCTCAAGGGGGTTGTATACAAGCCTCCAGATGCAACTTCCCAGCATTTCCGGGATTATAATTATAATAAAAAAAGAAGCGCTAAGCCACAAGAGCTATACAGCGCTGCTAAAATAGTAATTACACCCGCCAAGACAGCCTGGACCGTAGGTCAGCTAGACGCCACCAAGCTGCCTCACAGTTCCGCCACCTCGGAGAGGCTGATCATTTCCGGGAGCAGCTTTTGAAAATACACCACTGTCTGGAAAATCTCCCAACCCCTGTCCTAAACATCTTGCTACTGTGAGATTTCAACTTGAGACACCTAAAATGGAAGAATGTAGTAAATAATATTTTAGCAGAGATCACCCCACGAGGCAGCTCAGATGAAAATTCACACACACACACATGAGCTATTAATCTCTGCACCAAATTCACCTTAAACCAGCAAATATTAGAGCGTACATGATTAGAAAATACGCTGGACATCTTCACTAACAACAACGATCTGATACGTAATATAACTGTATCAAAGACAATATACTCAGATCACAACATAATAGAGGTACAGACATGTATGCACAGGCCTCCTGACCAGCAAAATATGATCAGTCATGAGGGTGTCTTCACAAATTCAATGTCAATAACAAATACATACAATGGGAACAAGTCAACAATGTCCTAAATGAAACAAGCTGTGAAAATATCCTAAACAACATAGATCTGAACCTTTGCCTCGAAAAAATAAACTCTGTGGTTCTTGAGATCTGCTCAAGACATTCCATTAAGGAAAAGAAAGAGATGATGTAAATTAAAAATAGAGATGCTCCTTAAACAGACTAAGGCGAAGAATCACAGAGCTGCTGAGAGGGGCCAGTATATCTAAAATACGAAGGGAGGCACTGGTTAATGGAATTGCAAATATCGAACTTAAGCTGAAGGAATCTTACAGGAGACAAGAATCGCAGGATGAGCTAAAAGCCATAAAAGAAATCTAAGAGTAAAACACCATCCAGTATTGGGTCCCTGCTTAAACGAGATGAGACATACACAGTTGACAGCCAAGAAATGAGTGAGATACTTAAGTCCCAGTACGACTCAGTCTTCAGCTAGCCGCTGCCCAGACAAAAGGTCGACAATCCAAATGAATTATTTATGAACAAGACCCAAAATTTGGTCATTTCAAAAATCTCGCTTATTATCCTAACACCAACAGACTTTGAAAAGGCAATAAACGACATGCCCAGGCACTGTACCCCAGGCCCAGACTCATGAAACTCCGTGCTCATCATGAACTGTCGCGTGCTCAGCTTTTTATGGAGAGGGAGCATGGACACAGGGGTCATCCCTCACTCGCTAAAAACAACAGACATGGCCCCAGTCTACAAAGGTGGCAGTAAAGCAATTGCAAAGAATTACAGACTGATAGTACTAACATCCCATATCATAAAGATCTTTGAAAGAGTTCTAAGAAGCAAGATCGCCAACCACATAGATACTCATCAGTTATGCAACCTAGAGAAACACGGGTTTAGAGCAGGTCGCTCCTGCCTGTCCCAGCTGTTGGATCACTATGACAAGGTCCTGGATGCTGTAGAGCAAAAGCTTTCGACAAGGGTGACCATGGTGTAATAGCTCACAAAATGCATGATAAAGGAATAACAGGAAAATCTGGTAAATGGATCTATAACTTCCTGACAGAGAGAACACAAAGAGTAATAGTAAACAGAGTTAAATCTGAGGCAGCTACGGCGAAAAGCTCTGTTCCACAAGGCACAGCGCTCACTCTCATCCTGTTTCTCATCCTCACATGTGGCGTAGAGATGCAAGCCATAGCTCTGTGTCTTCCTTTGCGGATGTCACCCGGATTGCCATTAGAGTGACCTCCGTCGATGACACCGCAAGACTCCAAGCGGACATCAAACAAATCTTCAAATGGGCCACTCAACCAATATAAAGTTCAATGAAGAGAAATTTCAACTATTCAGATATGGAAAATATGAGGAAATTAAAAGTGTATCAGGGTATACGACAAATTCTAACTATACAAAAGAGCGAAAAAGTAATGTGAAGGACCTTAGAGTGATAATGTCAGAGGAACTCGCCTTCAAAGACGACAACAATGTATCTACCGCATCTGCTAGGAAAATGATAGGATAGATAAAGAGAACCTTCAAAACTAGGGACGCCAAGCCCATGATGATTCTCTTCAAATCTCTTGTTCTCTCTAGGCTGGAATACTGCTGTATACTAACTGGCCCCTTCAAGGCTGGCAAAATTGTCGACCTGGAGAGTATACAAAGAACTTTCACGGCACGCATAAGTACGATAAGGCACCTAAATTACTAGGAGGGGTTGAAGGCCCTTGATCTGTATTCTCTAGAGCCCAGGCGAGAGAGTTACATGACAATATACACTTGGAAAATCCTAGAGGGATTAGTACCGATCTGGCACACAAAAATTACTCCCTATGAAAGCATAAGACTCGGCAGGAGATGCAGCATTCCCCCAATGAAAAGCAAGGGTGCCACGAGTACACTGAGAACGAACACAATAAGTGTTTAGGGCCCAAGATTGTTCAGTACGCTGAGGTCAATAGTCACGTGTCGTCATACCTGTCCTAAGCTCTCTGGGAGTTAGTGTGGGGCGTTACCAAGCACCATGGCTTGTTGTAGTGTTTTAGAATCTCAAGTTCAGGTGTTGAAGAAGGAGGTTCTACTTCTTCAGGAGGAAAATAGGAGGCTGAAGCTTCGCCTAGATGGGTTTGGGAGTGAGTGTGAGATGGATTTAGCTGGTAAGGAGGAAATGGTCACCAGCAGTGAGAGTGGCAGCTGCTTTAAGTGGAAAGTGGTTCACAGTTCAGGAAGAAGGAAGATAAGAAGAGTTAACAGAGAAAATGTTCTCTAGGATGAGTGTACTTTAGTGGTTAGTGAGGTTAAAGGTACCACTGATTTCGCTAATCAAGGTAAGAATATTCTAATTGAAAGAGATTCTCAGGTAAGATATATGGACCGTGCTCTTTGAAAAAAAGAGATAGAAAGGTCAGACAGAGGGTGTGCCACCCAGGAGCTGGTGTTGGTGACATAGTCAGCAGGCTGGATAATATTATGTCAGGTAATGGGAACAAGCCCATTATCTGTCTTAGTGCTGGGGGTAATGACATTGGAAAGGGCAGGAGACAGGAGCTGCTGGATAAGTACAGGTCAGCCAAAGAAGTAGTCAGGTTGAAGGGAGGGATCCCAGTCTTATGTAGCATCTTGCCTAGAAAGGGAGTGGGCAATGAATGGATGTCTAGGGCAATTGGTATAAATTGCTGGCTAGACAGGTACGGCAAGGAACTTGCAATTCCATTCATTGATAACTGGGACAAATTCTATGGCAAACGTGATATGTATGTAAGGGATTGGGGTCATCTCTTTGGGGTTGGAGTGGTTGCATTAGCCAATTCGAGTGAGGGGGTAACTAATGACTTGTCTAGGACTTTAAACTGATAGATTATAGAGGTATGGGTGTTTGTGGGAAACAATCAGGCTGCAGTATTAGGGTTGAAAACAGCAGAAATTACCGGGATACCTCAGGGATATGTTTAAAAGACAATATTCAAAATAAAGTTGCTAGTAATGGCAAATCAACTGATCAACAAAGAAAGAGAGATAGCAGAGGGCAACGAGTGACTAGCTCCCTTAAGGTTTGCTATACAAATAGTAGGAGTCTAAGAAATAAGATAGATGAGCTAAAATTACTTGCAAGTGTAGGTAATATAGATATTATTGGTATAACAGAGACCTGGTTCAACCTGAAAGATAGAGAAATGCCTTCTGAATGCAACATACAGGGTTATAAACTATTTCACACTGATAGGGTCAACAAGAAGGGTGGTGGAGTGGCGATGTTTGTCAGAGATAATTTAAATTGTTGTCTTAGATATGAATAAGATTAGAAACATCAAACACAGAATCTGTTTGGCTACAGTTTCTCGAGGGTCGTGACAAATTAATTTTGGGTGTGATTTATAGGCCCCCAAACCTTGATAGGGAGTGCAGTCAGCTGTTAAGGGATAAAATTCATAAGGCATCTAGATATGAAAATGTTGCATTAATGGGAGATTTTAACTTCAGACAAACTGATTGGAACAATGTGACTGGAAATATTGAGTCTACCGACTTTCTTGATATAGTTCAGAATTTTTTTTTAGAACAGGTTGTTACAGAACCAACTAGAGGAAACAATCTGCTTGACTTGGTTCTTGCCAACAAAGATTCACTAATTAATAATCTTGACGTTAATGATGAGCTTGGGGAAAGTGATCACAAATTACTTAGTTTCAATATATCATGGAATTACCCAGATAACTGCAATCAAATCTCTGTCCCAGACTTTTGTTTGGCCAATATCATGAGACTGAGAAATTACCTGGGTGGGCTAAATTGGGATGACCTGACTATGGGTCAGGTAGGTGATCTTGGCTGCCAATATGACACTTTTCAGAGCATAGTTTTAGCTGCCCAGACAACTTTTGTTCCGAGTAGGGAAATTAGTTCTAACAAAAATGATCCCAAATGGAAGAACAATAGGTTAAAACATCTCATTGGTCAAAAGAGAGGCATATATAGGCGTATCAAAAGAGGGGAAGGGCAGTTAAGAAATAAGAAAAGCAGAAAGGGATTATGAGGCTATGGGCGCAAAGGATTGGAAGACTAGCCCGAAAGGGTTCTTTCAGGTAAACAGAAGTAAGATTAGTGACAAGATAGGCACACTTAAGAGTAACTCAGGTCAGATCACTGACAGTGATAAGGATATGCGTGGAATTTTCAATACGTACTTCCTCTCAATTTTTACCCAGGAAAATACTAGTGAAATTCCAGAAATAATAGATTATGCAAAACAGGACAATAATAAACTATGCACGATTGCGGTAACAGGTGACATGGTCCTCAGACAAATCGAGAAATTAAAAGCTAACAAATCTCCAGGCCCTGATGAACTGTTTCAAGGGTGTTAAAGGAATGTAAAGAGGACTTAGCATACCTTTGGCTAATCATTTCAACATATCACTACAAACTGGCATAGTGCCTGACAAGTGGAAAATGTTAGGTAAGACACATATGCAACAGTTAGGTATCTTTATTATGAAACGTTTCGCCCACACAGCAGGTTTCTTCAGTCAAGTACAGAAAAGTTGATAGAAGCAGAAGATACTTGAAGACGATGTAATCAGTCCATCACCATTAAAGTTTTGAGGTGGTCAGTCCCTCAGTCTGGAGAAGAGCATTGTTCCATAGTATGAAACAATATGGAGATGAAGTGACAGGATGGAGCTTTTTATAGCGCCAAGAGGTGAGACGTAGGCCACTAGGAGAGGTAAGAACTCAGATGTTGAGAGGTCAGGTCCCTCTCAAATCCAGCCGCTCTCACTAGTGGAAGTTGTCGAAGTTGATTGCAGGTCTGTACCAAGATACCCTTGTGTTGCAGTGTCTGACAGATTGAACATTAAAATGGTATAAAATACCGACAGGTTGTTAGGTAAGACACATATGCAACAGTTAGGTATCTTTATTATGAAACGTTTCGCCCACACAGCAGGCTTCTTCAGTCAAGTACAGAAAAGTTGATAGAAGCAGAAGATACTTGAAGACGATACTTGAAGACTGAGGGACTGACCACCTCAAAACTTTAAGGGTGATGGACTGATTACATCGTCTTCAAGTATCTTCTGCTTCTATCAACTTTTCTGTACTTGACTGAAGAAGCCTGCTGTGTGGGCGAAACGTTTCATAATAAAGATACCTAACTGTTGCATATGTGTCTTACCTAACAACCTGTCGGTATTTTATACCATTTTAATGTTCAAGTGGAAAATGGCAAATGTAATACCTATTTACAAGATAGGTGACAGGTCCGTGGCATCGAACTATAGACCAATAAGCCAATTCATTCTAATGAGGACACTAGAGCACTCCAGGATGATTTGAGTAGACTGATCCAATGGTCGGAGAAGTGGCCGATGCAGTTTAATATAGACAAACGCAAAGTTCTAAATGTTGGACAGTTAAATAACCATGCCCCATATAAAGTAAATAATTTAGATCTTAATACTACTGACTGCGAAAAGAATTTAGGAGTTCTGGTTAGCAGTAATCTAAAACCAAGACAACAGTGCATTAGTGTTCGCAATAAAGCTAACAGAATTCTTCGCTTCATATCTAGAGGTATTAATAATAGAAGTTCTCAGGTTGTTCTTCAACTCTATATATCCTTGGTTAGGCCTCATTTAGATTATGCTGAACAGTTCTGGTCACCGTATTACAGAATAGATATAAATGCTCTGGAAAACGTACAGAGGAGGATGACAAAGATGATCCCATGTATCAGAAATCTTCCCTATGAGGATAGACTGAGGGCCCTGAATCAGCACTCTCTCGAAAGGCGTAGAATTAGGGGGGATATGATCGAGGTGTATAAATGGAAAACAGGAATTAATAAAGGGGATGTAAATAGCGTGCTGAAAATTTCCAGCCAAGACAGGACTCGCAGCAATGATTTCAAGTTAGAAAAATTCAGATTCAGGAAGGATATAGGAAAGCACTGGTTTGGTAATAGAGTTTTGGATGAGTGGAATAAACTCCCGAGTACAGTTATAGACGCTGAAACGTTGTGTAGTTTTAAAAATAGGTTAGATAAATACATGAG
The DNA here is from genome assembly GCF_038502225.1 of Cherax quadricarinatus. NCBI lineage: Eukaryota > Metazoa > Arthropoda > Malacostraca > Decapoda > Parastacidae > Cherax > Cherax quadricarinatus. The sequence continues at coordinate 37,027,500 of NC_091316.1, read as the reverse complement.
TGGTTGTGATTGGACCTGACTAGCTTGTGCTACTAGGTCTGATGCCGTGCTCCTTTTTTAAGTGGAAGTGACCTGACTAGATGGGTCATTAGGCTAATCCGGGAGGGGGGGTGACATGAACATGCTTCACATGGGTCAGTAGGCCTGCTGCAGTGTTCTTTCTTTCTTATGTTCTTATGAGAGGGATTACCAATAGACCCCTGGCTGTCTTCAAGAAGGCACTGGACAGACACCTAAAGTCAGTACCTGACCATCCGGGCTGTGGTTTGTACATCAGTTTCCGTGCGGCTAGCAGTTACAGCCTGGTTGATCAGACTCTGATCCACCATGAGGCCAGGTCTCAAACTGGGCCGCGGGGGCGTTGACCCCCGAAACCCTCTCCAGGTAAACTCCAGTGGCTCTTGATCTAGGGAACTGAATCTGTGCTCTGGTCTCCTGATCTGAGACTGAATACCTTCCATGCCCCCCCCCCACATGCCCTGTATTATCCTACGGGTTTAGCGCTTCCCATAGGTAAAATTGGTTAATTAGCAATAACTCATTTTTTCTTATACATTTAAAGATATAGTTTTTGCATTAATGTTAATGTAAAAAAATATTAATTTTGTACTAATGAACCTTAGATAACTTACCTAACTTATTATAACAAGTGCAATTTAATTTAGCCTAACTCAACTAAATATATGCCCAGCTGGGTTCATATTTCGTGGCACTATGGTGCTGACACCTAGTGGCATAGGCCTACCCAGCTCAGTCCTCACCACGCTTACCCGGCCTCACTCAGGCAGCGAGTTCACCCAGTCAACAAGGTCTAAAAATAACAAAAAAGGCACAATACCGTGACTGGAACGATACACAAATAATCCGCACATAAAAGAGAGAAGCTTACGACGACGTTTCGGTCCGACTTGGACCATTGACAAAGTCACACTAACCAGAGGTGGAGCACGACGGCTATATATAGGCAGGAAGAGGTGGTGGTAGTAGTAGTAGTAGTAGTAGTACAAGAGTTGTATATAATACCGACAAGATGAAATTAAGACACATGCACAACAGCCGGGCATCCCCATCATAGACGTTTTGCCATCCAGCCAGCCACTGGATGGCGAAACGTCCACAACAAAGACAACCAGACGCCACACATGTGTCTCAATTTCATCAGTAGTTGTAGTAGTAGTAGAAGAAGAAGAGGTAGTAGTAGTGGTAGTGGTAGAAGTGGGAAATATAAAGGACGAGCCAGTCAAAACAAAGGAAGGGGAGCACTGCAAGAGAGCTAGATGCCCATAGAGGGAGAGCAAGCGCACAGAGGTGCGTGAAAGGGAAGTGGTGAAATAAATGAAGAAGGAACAGAAACACGAGACAGGAGAGAGAAAGACAACCCAGAGGGGAAAAGGAAAGAGGAAAGGGGAAGAGGAAGAAGAAGAAAAAGAAAAAGAAAAAATGAGGATTCATGTTAAGTCACGGGTGTTCTGAAGTTTGGAGCATTTTACAATGTAGTGGGAGAGGAAGGCATCTACAGAGACGAAGCCAGGGCTAAGGTTCATACAAGGAAAGTTGTGTATTAGAGAGGATTCAACTAGACGGCGACTGTTCGAGTTGGAAGTAGGGAAGACAGTTTTAGCAGAAGACCAGTCAATAGGATGGCTATGATCTCTGACATGACAGAAAAGAGCATTGTTAGTGTCGGCAAGCCTAACACTATTTTTGTGCTCCCTAAGTCTGTCAGAAAGAGATCGACCAGTTTCTCCGAAGTATTGAAGAGGACAGGAGGAGCAAGAAATAGAGTAGACACCAGGAACATCTGTAGAGGGAGGAGAGGTATGAACGAGATTAGTGCGAAGAGGGTTAGTCTGGCGGAAGGTAAGCTTGATGTCTAAGGGACGGAGAGAATTGTTGACATTAGAAAGACCGGAAATGTAGGGAAGGCAGAGGATAGAAGAGTTCTCATGAGTAGAGAGTTTGGGAGAGAAAAAATTGCGTTTAGCACCTGAGAGGGCAGAGTCTATGAAATGGGAAGGGTAGCCAAGACGGGAGAACGAATTATGAAGAGTGGAAATTTCTGCTGGAAGGAACTGAGGATCACAGATGCGGAGGGCACGGAGAAAGAGGGAGATAAGAACACTTTTCTTGACAGGGGAAGCATGATAGGAAAAGTAGTGGATGTACATGCCACTGTGCATAGGTTTACGGTAAACGGAAAAGGAAAAACCTGTATCTGAGCGGTGGACGTGGACATCAAGGAAAGGAAGCAAGGAATTAGATTCCCATTCAGCTTTAAACTTAATGGAAGGGGCAAGATTATTAAGAGCTTCAAGAAAAGGTTGGAAGAGACTGGAGTCATGAGGCCACATAGCAAAGATGTCATCCACATAGCGGAGCCAGAGTGAAGGTTGCACATCGAGGGTAGGAAGAAGAACAGTCTCGAAGTATTCCATGTAAAGATTAGCAAGGACAGGAGAGAGAGGAGAGCCCATAGCGACACCGAAGGTTTGAGAATAATATTTCCCTTGGAAGGAAAAGGAGTTAGAGTCCACACAGAGGCGGATCAGATCAAGAAAGACATCAGTGGGGATAGGGAGATGAAGAAACCCTTCATGGGCCTTCGCTCTAAGGAAATCAAGGACATCATCAAGAGGGACATTGGTGAAGAGGGACTGAACGTCAAGACTAAGCATCTTACAGGTTGGGAGAGAGCGAACCCGTTCAATGAAGTCTTGAGAGTGACGGAGGTGGGCAGGAGAAAAAGTACCAAGAAAGGGAGTGAGGGTTTTGGTCAGCCAAGAAGCAAGAGAATAAGAGACAGAACCTCTAGAGGATATGATAGGACGAAGAGGAATATCAGGTTTATGAGTTTTGGTTGTCTTTGTTGTGGACGTTTCGCCATCCAGTGGCTGGCTGGATGGCGAAACGTCTATGATGGGGATGCCCGGGTGTTGTGCATGTGTCTTAATTTCATCTTGTCGGTATTATATACAACTCTTGTACTACTACTACTACTACTACTACTACTACCACCACCTCTTCCTGCCTATATATAGCCGTCCTGCTCCACCTCTGGTTAGTGTGACTTTGTCAATGGTCCAAGTCGGACCGAAACGTCGTCGTAAGCTTCTCTCTTTTATGTGCGGGTTATTTGTGCAACAAGGTCTACTCCGTTACTTTCTCCTGTGCATGTCTCTCCAGGTCTGGGCATGGCTCTCCAGGTCTGGGCACATAAACACATTACCTGTGTACCACGAACCCAATTAAAGTAAGAAGTCTCTATAAAGCGACGAAATTAGTGATAGATGTGGTCACAACAAGTGTGTTTGCCCGCAAAGAGGAAGACGCATGAGGGTGACACTCCTTCATCGCCACATACATGAAGCATCCATCTCCTTATGTATTATCCTGAAGTCGTGTCTGCAAGTTTCATCATTCAGTCATAGGATCAGCAGTATCCAGGCTGAAATTTGCTGAATTTTCCTCGAGAAATCTCCGTGGCATCACCTAGGTCTTCACAGCATCCCAGGCTGTTCTTCAGTCACATGTTCAGCGTCGCCTGTATGTTTATGCTGTTGCTGTTAAGTTGAGCACGAGTATTTCAGCAAGTCAGAGGTGAGTTTGTGTGGTGCTCTGCGTCCAGTGTGGATATTTCGCCGCTTGTTTGTGGGTCGGAAAGGAGGAAGCGGCCCACACTCGTCTCACTACCACCACCACCGCCCTTCCACGTTACTCTCTCACTCTTTGCTGTTTAGTGTGAATTCTTTGCCAGAGATGTGTATCCGAGTGCCCGAGGCACTCAAAGCCATGTGGATCATGAAGCCACTTGTGGATAACGTCACGTGCTGCTGTCTCCTGCCTGGCATCACCCATGATGTCACCATACAACCTGCATCACTCTCCTGACGTCACGATGATGCTCAACATCGCCTCGTGATGTCAACCCAGGATGTCTGCCTGACGTCACCTCGCTACTTCACCTTGCGACGTCACCCAGGACATCTTCCCGACATCACCTTGCGACAGTACTCTGGATATCTGCCTGACGTCACCTAGGACGTCTGCCCGACGTCCCTCCCTAATTTAGCCTAATCCAACTAAATTTAATTTAGATAATTTGCATGCCCAACTGGGTTCATATTTCGTGGCACTATGGTGCTGACACTTAGTGGCATAGGCCTACCCAGCTCAGTCCTCACCACGCTTACCCGGCCTCACTCAGGCAGCCGATGTCACTTAGGAAACGGACTTCACTCGGTCTCTCTCCCTCAGGCATGACCCTCTGGGCCTGGACACTTACACACACCGTCTACCAAGAACCAAATTAAACAACGTAGACTCTGAGGAGCCTTATTGTTCATTCTCGCTACCAGATCAACCCAAAAGGGACGTAAAACAAATTTACTATGATTTAATAAAAAAAACAGAGACAAATGAAATGTATTTTTTTTCGTAAGGTTCAGTATGATTTTTGTGAAATTATTGCATACACAAATTTTCCTTTGCCTTATTCGGCAAGAAGAGCATTGCTATTTAAGCCAAAATAGCAAGTTTTACCTATTTGGCACGATATATATATATATATATATATATATATATATATATATATATATATATATATATATATATATATATATATATATATATATATATATATTTATTTATTATCACACTGGCCGATTCCCACCAAGGCAGGGTGGCCCGAAAAAGAAAAACTTTCACCATCATTCACTCCATCACTGTCTTGCCAGAAGGGTGCTTTACACTACAGTTTTTAAACTGCAACATTAACACCCCTCCTTCAGAGTGCAGGCACTGTACTTCCCATCTCCAGGACTCAAGTCCGGCCTGCCGGTTTCCCTGAACCCCTTCATAAATGTTACTTTGCTCACACTCCAACAGCACGTCAAGTATTAAAAACCATTTGTCTCCATTCACTCCTATCAAACACGGTCACGCATGCCTGCTGGAAGTCCAAGCCCCTCGCACACAAAACCTCCTTTACCCCCTCCCTCCAACCTTTCCTAGGCCGACCCCTACCCCGCCTTCCTTCCACTACAGACTGATACGCTCTTGAAGTCATTCTGTTTCGCTCCTTTCTCTCTACATGTCCGAACGACCTCAACAACCCTTCCTCAGCCCTCTGGACAAAAGTTTTGGTAATCCCGCATCTCCTCCTAACTTCCAAACTACGAATTCTCTGCATTATATATATATATATATATATATATATATATATATATATATATATATATATATAGATATATATATATATATAGATATAGGTCGTGCCAAATAGGTAAAACTTGCTATTTTGGCTTAAATAGCAACGCTCATCTTGCCATATAGGACAAGTGAAAATTTGTGTATGCAATAATTTCTTCAAAATTATTCTGAACCTAACGAAAAAAAATATATTTCGTTGTGTTTGTTTAAAATTAAATTATTGTAAACGTATCTAAAATATATTTAGTTGGATTAGGCTAAAATAAATTGTTCTTGTTATAATAAGGTTAGGTAAGTTTTCTAAGATTCTTTTGGTGCAAAATTATAATTTTTACATCAGCATTAATGAAAAAAATATATCTTTAAATATACAAGAGAAAATTTTAGAAAGGACTTAATTTTAAATGAGTTCTTGCTAATTCACCAGTTTTACATATTCGGCACGACATATATATATATATATATATATATATATATATATATATATATATATATATATATATATATATATATATATACATATATATATAAATATATATATATATATATATATATATATATATGTGTGTGTGTGTGTGTGTGTGTGTGTGTGTGTGTGTGTGTGTGTGTGTGTGTGTGTGTGTGTGTGTGTGTGTGTGTGTGTGTGTGTGTCTGTGTGTGTGGAGTTAATAAAAGCATTAGTCAGAGGGCAGAAGAGGGGTTGTTGAGGTGGTTTCGTCATTTAGAGAGAATGGATCGAAGTAGAATGACATGGAAAGCATATAAATCTATAAGGGAAGGAAGGCGGGGTAGGGGTCGTCCTCGAAAGGGTTGGAGAGAGGGGGTAAAGGAGGTTTTGTGGGCGAGGGGCTTGGACTTCCAGCAAGCGTGCGTGAGCGTGTTAGATAGGAGTGAATGGAGACGAATGATACTTGGGACCTGAAGAATCTGTTGGAGTGTGAGCAGGATAATATTTAGTGAAGGGATTCAGGGAAACCGGTTATTTTCATATAGTCGGACTTGAGTCCTGGAAATGGGAAGTACAATGCCTGCACTTTAAAGCAGGGGTTTAGGATATTGGCAGTTTGGAGGGATATGTTGTGTATCTTTATATGTGTATGCTTCTAAACTGTTGTATTCTGAGCACCTCTGCAAAAACAGTGATAATGTGCGAGTGTGGTGAAAGTGTTCAATGATGATGAAAGTATTTTCTTTTTGGGGATTTTCTTTTTGGGTCACCCTGCCTCGGTGGGAGACGGCCGACTTGTTGAAAAAAGAATATATATATATATATATATATATATATATATATATATATATATATATATATATATATATATATATATATATATATATATATATATACATTTATCAGTGCTGTTTTGTCATTATTTTTTGTTATAAATTATTTTATGCTATAAACTTCCCCTTCACAAAAAGTTAAAAGTATTTTTTGCCGTATAAAATGTAGCTTATTTCTTCACAATATTACTATATAACTAGCGTAGGTGAAGTGACAGCTCATGTCATCGATGTTTATGTGTAATATATGTTAAGTGATAGCTATGTCACTAAGGAATCATGCATCCGTAAACATCATTCTATGTTAGTTTTGTTAAGTTAACACACTGAGCATGTTTATAACATAGTGTTCTGCTTTATTAATTCTCGGGATTAATGTGGTTAAATTCTTCTCTGAAAATACACTAAATTCTCTTAATGCTACTTAATACTACCTTCTCTCTAAAAAAATCTTTAATATGACTAATTTTATCTTATTAGCTTATACCTAGTTAATATTCTGGTTAATACTCTAGTTAATACTCTAGTTAATACTCTAGTTAATAGTCTAGTTAATACTCTAGTTAATAGTCTAGTTAATACTCTAGTTAATACTCTAGTTAATACTCTAGTTAATACTCTAGTTAATAGTCTAGTTAATACTCTAGTTAATACTCTAGTTAATACTCTAGTTAATACTCTAGTTAATACTCTAGTTAATACTCTAGTTAATAGTCTAGTTAATACTCTAGTTAATAGTCTAGTTAATAGTCTAGTTAATACTCTAGTTAATACTCTAGTTAATACTCTAGTTAATACTCTAGTTAATACTCTAGTTAATAGTCTAGTTAATAGTCTAGTTAATAGTCTAGTTAATAGTCTAGTTAATACTCTAGTTAATAGTCTAGTTAATAGTCTAGTTAATACTCTAGTTAATACTCTAGTTAATACTCTAGTTAATACTCTAGTTAATAGTCTAGTTAATAGTCTAGTTAATACTCTAGTTAATACTCTAGTTAATACTCTAGTTAATACTCTAGTTAATACTCTAGTTAATACTCTAGTTAATAGTCTAGTTAATAGTCTAGTTAATAGTCTAGTTAATAGTCTAGTTAATACTCTAGTTAATAGTCTAGTTAATACTCTAGTTAATAGTCTAGTTAATAGTCTAGTTAATACTCTAGTTAATACTCTAGTTAATACTCTAGTTAATACTCTAGTTAATACTCTAGTTAATAGTCTAGTTAATACTCTAGTTAATACTCTAGTTAATAGTCTAGTTAATACTCTAGTTAATACTCTAGTTAATACTCTAGTTAATAGTCTAGTTAATACTCTAGTTAATAGTCTAGTTAATACTCTAGTTAATAGTCTAGTTAATACTCTAGTTAATAGTTTAGTTAATACTCTAGTTAATACTCTAGTTAATACTCTAGTTAATACTCTAGTTAATAGTCTAGTTAATACTCTAGTTAATAGTCTAGTTAATACTCTAGTTAATAGTCTAGTTAATACTCTAGTTAATAGTCTAGTTAATACTCTAGTTAATAGTCTAGTTAATACTCTCTAGTTAATAGTCTAGTTAATATTCTGGTTAATACTCTAGTTAATAGTCTAGTTAATACTCTAGTTAATAGTCTAGTTAATACTCTAGTTAATAGTCTAGTTAATACTCTAGTTAATAGTCTAGTTAATACTCTAGTTAATACTCTAGTTAATACTCTAGTTAATAGTCTAGTTAATACTCTAGTTAATAGTCTAGTTAATACTCTAGTTAATACTCTAGTTAATACTCTAGTTAATACTCTAGTTAATAGTCTAGTTAATACTCTAGTTAATACTCTAGTTAATAGTCTAGTTAATACTCTAGTTAATACTCTAGTTAATACTCTAGTTAATAGTCTAGTTAATACTCTAGTTAATACTCTAGTTAATACTCTAGTTAATACTCTAGTTAATACTCTAGTTAATATAGTCTAGTTGATACTCTAGTTAATACTCTAGTTAATACTCTAGTTAATAGTCTAGTTAATACTCTAGTTGATACTCTAGTTAATACTCTAGTTAATACTCTAGTTAATAGTCTAGTTAATACTCTAGTTAATACTCTAGTTAATACTCTAGTTAATACTCTAGTTAATAGTCTAGTTAATACTCTAGTTAATAGTTTAGTTAATACTCTAGTTAATACTCTAGTTAATACTCTAGTTAATAGTCTAGTTAATACTCTAGTTAATAGTCTAGTTAATACTCTAGTTAATACTCTAGTTAATACTCTAGTTAATACTCTAGTTAATACTCTAGTTAATACTCTAGTTAATAGTCTAGTTAATACTCTAGTTAATAGTTTAGTTAATACTCTAGTTAATACTCTAGTTAATAGTCTAGTTAATACTCTAGTTAATAGTCTAGTTAATAGTCTAGTTAATACTCTAGTTAATAGTCTAGTTAATACTCTAGTTAATAGTCTAGTTAATACTCTAGTTAATAGTCTAGTTAATACTCTAGTTAATACTCTAGTTAATACTCTAGTTAATAGTCTAGTTAATACTCTAGTTAATACTCTAGTTAATACTCTAGTTAATACTCTAGTTAATACTCTAGTTAATACTCTAGTTAATACTCTAGTTAATACTCTACTCTAGTTAATACTCTAGTTAATAGTCTAGTTAATACTCTAGTTAATAGTCTAGTTAATACTCTAGTTAATACTCTAGTTAATACTCTAGTTAATACTCTAGTTAATACTCTAGTTAATACTCTAGTTAATACTCTAGTTAATAGTCTAGTTAATAGTCTAGTTAATATAGTTAATACTCTAGTTAATACTCTAGTTAATAGTCTAGTTAATACTCTAGTTAATACTCTAGTTAATAGTCTAGTTAATACTCTAGTTAATACTCTAGTTAATACTCTAGTTAATAGTCTAGTTAATACTCTAGTTGATACTCTAGTTAATACTCTAGTTAATACTCTAGTTAATAGTCTAGTTAATACTCTAGTTAATATAGTTAATACTCTAGTTAATACTCTAGTTAATACTCTAGTCTAGTTAATACTCTAGTTAATACTCTAGTTAATACTCTAGTTAATACTCTAGTTAATACTCTAGTTAATAGTCTAGTTAATACTCTAGTTAATAGTCTAGTTAATACTCTAGTTAATAGTCTAGTTAATAGTCTAGTTAATACTCTAGTTAATACTCTAGTTAATACTCTAGTTAATACTCTAGTTAATACTCTAGTTAATACTCTAGTTAATAGTCTAGTTAATAGTCTAGTTAATAGTCTAGTTAATAGTCTAGTTAATACTCTAGTTAATACTCTAGTTAATAGTCTAGTTAATAGTCTAGTTAATACTCTAGTTAATACTCTAGTTAATACTCTAGTTAATACTCTAGTTAATAGTCTAGTTAATACTCTAGTTAATAGTCTAGTTAATACTCTAGTTAATAGTCTAGTTAATACTCTAGTTAATAGTCTAGTTAATAGTCTAGTTAATACTCTAGTTAATACTCTAGTTAATACTCTAGTTAATACTCTAGTTAATACTCTAGTTAATAGTCTAGTTAATAGTCTAGTTAATAGTCTAGTTAATAGTCTAGTTAATACTCTAGTTCATAGACTGGCGCTACATGGTATTATAATTTGATCTTATTAGCTTATACCTAGTTAATTATCTACCTGACCAACAGGCATTATCTATACACTTGTCCAAACATCCCCTTATTACAGACACCAGTACTGGAACTCAACACACTGTACATGATAAAACGAGTTACCACTTAACCATTCATTCATTAATGATTTGCCGGTACTTCCGGCCCGGGTCTTCTCCAGATGGCGACCCGGCGACCACTTAACCTAAATGATGAATGATCACGTCGACCCAGATCTAAATCTATATAATCCAACACCCAATCAAAGTTTAATGGAAAGTAACTGTCACTATTATACAGCATCACAAGCCAGCACTGTCCTAAATACTTCTAAAAATATTACAGTTCTTAAGTACAATATCAGGTCCCTGAGCAAATACTGTGATGACCTCCTGGCACTCCTTGATTCCCTAAAGACAACCTTCTCCTGTATTATTCTCACTGAAACCTGGATTAAGCAGGACACAACTGATATCTACTCACTACCAGGATACACAAGAATCCACAAGTGCAGACCATACCAAGCTGGGGGAGGTATTGCGATCTATTACTCTAACGAACTGTCTTGTTATAACACCACTTGCTATAGTGATGAAAACGGAGAATATATTTTTTGAAAATCGGTGACAATCGGTGCCATTTACCTGATGCCACATACAAACATCCCTAATTTTAGTGATAAATTAAAGACACTAATAATAAACACCACCTTCTCTTAGCTGGAGACTTCAACATCAACCTTGGCTTACTAGATGATCAGCCTGTAACTGATTTCATCAACAATATGAACAACACACTTCTCATACCAACAATAACTAAACCAACCAGGCTGACAGAGACAACTGCAACCATAATTGACCATACATGGACCAATATACTAGCCCCACTTAAATCAGGGATAATCACAGACAACTCTACAAACCACTACCCAACCTTCCTCTTAACAAACATTAGTAAACCACCACTGGAATACAACAAAATTTCTTATAGACTTCATGATGAGGCCTCAATAAGTAACTTCACAACAGAGCTACGGACAGTTGACTGGCCTACAGAATTCTCCAGTGCCAACGGTATCGACGATTGGATTGACATATTCCTTAAATAATTACTCAGACTATACAACAAACATTTGTGCCTATAAAAATTAAACAGATTACAAATAAACAGTAAGGTTGCACATGGCTAACTAATAGCATACTAACGCCTATAGATAAGAAACATCAGTATGAAAAGCAATATAGGCAGGGTTTAATACACAAAGATATTGTTGAACACTATGCATTAGTTCTCACCAAATTGATAAGAAAGGCCAAGCAATTATACTATTCCAGCAGATTTACCAAAACAAGAGATATAAAAAAGATCTGGAAAACACTCTCTCAGATTCTAGGCACCCACAAACTGAAAAAAAAACAGGGATATTGTTTTAACTAAACCAAATGAATCACAATTACAGCTTTTTGATATAGTCAACAAGATAAATGACTTCTTTTCAACCTTAGGATCAAATCTCGCAAGTAAAATCCCAGGCACCAACTCCCAAGCAAGTGACTACTTGTGTACGAATGGTATATAATACCGACAAGATGAGAGTAAGACACATGTGCAACATCTGGGTATCTTTATTGTAGACGTATCGCCATCCATCACTGGATGGCGAAACGTCTACAATAAAGATACCCAGATGTTGCACATGTGTCTTACTCTCAAGTGACTACTTAAATGGAAATTTCCCATCCTCCATCTATCTTGCACCTACCAAGCCCACCGAAGTCACCACGATTATCAAGTTACTTAAAAATAAATCAGGAAATCTGTCTCGAGTCCCACCATTATTATACAAGCAAGCGGCTCATGCCTTTTCGCCTGCTATTTCATTACTTTTTAACAAATCACTAGAAACTAGCACCTTCCTGACACACAGCAAGGGTTACACTAATACACAAAAGTGGTGACCCCACAGATGTAAATAACTACAGGCCAATGTCAGACTTACCATTACTATCCAAAATCTTCGAGAAACTATTGCACAAGAGATTATATTCGTTTATAACAGCATAAAGCATACTCAACCCTTGCCAGTTTGACTTCACGGAAAACAAAGGCATAAACGATGCAATAGTAAAAATGCTAGACCTGCTCTATAGTGCATTGGAAAATAAGGAATATCCATTAGGACTCTTTACTGACCTAAGGAAAGCTTTTGACACAGTAGACCACGGCATCCTACCCACAAACTTGATCATTAAGGTACAAGAGGCCATGCACTTGCATATTTCAAATCCTACCCTACTAACAGGTATCAGTACGTCTCCATTAAGGACACCTCATCATCACGACCAATTGATATTGGGGTGCCACAGGGAAGTGTCCTTGGTCCCCTGCTCTTCATCTTATACATCAATGATCTTCCCAACGTATCACAACACCTGAAACCAATTCGCTTTGCTGACGACACTACTTACGTCATCTCCCACCCAAATCTTGTCACGCTCATCACCATAGTTAATGAAGAGCTCCTGAAAATATCAACCTGGATGGCTGCCAGTAAGTTTAAACTTAACACTGACAAAATTTACATTCAGTTTGATAACAGAGCAGGTGCTGCACAATTCGACAATAAGATCGACAGTGCCCCTATTGCTAAGCATAATGAGGGCAAATTCCTGGGCCTAAACCTTGACAGCAGCCTGAATTTCAACACCCATATCCAACACATAACAAAAAAGTATCCAAATCTGTTGTGATCCTCTGTAAGATACGTTACTACATACCACAATCAGCCCTACTCACACTATACTATTCACTCATCTATTCCTACCTCACATATGCCATTTGTGCTTGGGGATCAACAGTAATTACCCAACTAAAGCCAATAACACCCCCCCTCCCCCAAAAAAAGCCTCAGTAAGAATTATCACACAATCCAGTGCTAGGCAACCCTTCCCCCCCCTCTTCAAAGACCTAAACTTACTGTTCAGAACGTTCACACTTAATAATCTGCAGTCTACATTCACAGAATCTTAAAATCCAATATTAACCCTGAACTAAAACACTTTTTTGATAGTTGTGACAGGGCCCATAGGCATAATACGAGACACAAACATCTCTATGACATTCCCCATGTCTGGCTAAATCTGAACAAAAATTCATTGTACTTAAAAGGGTCTAAAATCCGGAACTCACTGCGTGAAAACTCTAGAAGTGCCGATTCAACCACCATTTTCAAAAGCACTGTTAACAAGAACCTTATCTCTCTAACACACCCCACCGGTACCTAATTACATGAAAACGACCTCAGCTTGCACATATCCAAAACAAAATACATTTGTTTGATATCTGTGACTCCCCCTAATTTACAATAATTTCTGTCAACATAAGATTCTGAATCTAGTTTTCGCTATATAATTCTTAAGCTAGTCACAAGTTTGTCTAAGGTACTCCATTGTAGGAGCTTAACAGAAACTATATCATCCCAAGACGAGACCATTCCCACTAAAACATAAACTTAATTTTTTAAATGTTTTGAACTACCTCATCTTGTCCTTGATTCCCCGGTACTCTCCCGGCCCGGGCCTTCTCCAAGTGGTGGCCCGGCCTTGGTTCCCTTTCTCCGGAGTATCTCAGACTAATGTCTGCCATGGTAGGAGGTACAAATACCTCTTCATCGTCGGGACCAACTGTCCCCAGGCCTAGCCACATTCCCCGCCCTCACGGGGCTCGTAGAGAGAAGCTAGGCCTCTCTGGTCGGCCATCCCCACCCCAAGGGGGCTAATGGGAATGGCAGTCTTGTACGCTGCAAGCTCTGGCTCAGGCACCTACCCTGCCCTGGAAGGGCTGGGCATGGTGTCCATGTCCGAACTACTACCTCCATATCAACTGCACCAGTGTTTAACGGGAAGACAACATGACAGAAATCCTGATCAACTAAATCTCCAAGGAAATGCCAGGTCTGTAGGACTTTTTTCTTCAGTGCCAAACGAGGGAAAGATTTGAGCCTTTAAACATGGCTGACCGGCATTCAAACAGCAGCTACTGCCAGACGTACAACTAGCGAAGTGAAATTCTCATCTTTACTGACGTTCATCTGTTGACAGTAGCATCATATCTGTACCACCATCATATCACCTGTACCAGTGCTAACGAGAGGGAAACACAGGAGACATCGTCAAATCAACAGTATAAAACTCCAAGGTATAGGACGGTTATCCCTCAGTGCCAGTCGTGGGAAAGAAGTGAATAGGTAAATAGTCAAGGTTAATATTTTAGCAGCTGACCTATATTCAGCTGACCAGTGTACAGTGAGAGAATCATAGCAGAAAAAGCCAAATATATCTATAAACTCAAGGAAAGTCAGGTGGTGTTACTCCCCTCAGTGTTTTAAAAATGGCTGAGTCAGCAAAACAGGTCAGGAGACAACAACACGACACAACCCCCGATAAATGGAATTGAGGGGGATTTGGAAGGATAAAACCACTGATTAAACCTTTCTGGTCTACCAGAATGGAAAGGAGTTAGAAGTTAATTGGTGGAGCCAGACTGTGAAGTGAGGTGGGTAGGGGAGGGTGAATAAGGGGTTAAATGTAAGGGTGTTGTGAAGTTAAGGGAAAAGTGAGCAGTGAAGAGGGTTTTGAAGAGGTCAACTGTAAGGGTTTTGTGAAGTTAAGGGAAAATTGAGCAGTGAAGAGGGTTTTGAAGAGGAAATTTTACTAGTAATTCAGTGTAATTAAAGCAGATACTAAGTGTACTAGGGACTGGAAAAGAGAAATAAATATTATTGTATATGAGTAAAAGAGTGAAGAGTGAAAATGGCAGGCATTAGAGGGGTACAGGCTGCCATAATTATATTTATATTTCTTCTTCAATTCCATGAAGAAAGAAATCAGTCATGGGGGTTGGAAAAGGTGAATGGAGTAACAGCGCCCTGGACAGTAAAAGCCCAACAGTTGCCATCCTACAAGAAAAGTAAACCTCACTATCGCCGCAAGGTATGGCAACACCGCATACCTAAACAAAAACAATGGCACACAGCTCTTATTGTAGCGCTCTTAAGTGGTGATATCCAAATTAATCCAGGACCTCAAACTATTGTGCAGAGGCAAAACAGACAGATAAATGACGGCAATAATGACGGTCTAGTAGCTAGGGATGATAACCTTAACTCCATATGTAATGCATACATAGGTCAATGTGAGACAATACAGCCATTATTATCTCAAACACTACCAAACAGATGCATACACTGTACTAAAGTACGCATGAAAAACAGAAAAGGCACCTTATGTAAAATGTGTAAGGGGTGGGTGCATGATGGATGTATGTACAATTATAGCAACGGTGCCAGAATTCATTTTGTGTGTAACAAATGCACTTTGGCACAGTTACCCTTTAGCAGTGATGACATTGATTTACCTAATTTTAATACAAATGACCCATTGCCATATATTGATGATTATGATTGTTTTATGAAAACAGGCCTTCACTTTATTCATGTCAATGCAAGATCACTTCTTCCTAAATTGGCAGAGATTAGGATTCTAGCTAACAAAATTAGGGCGGCAGTTATAACCATCTCTGAATCTTGGTTGGATGATACGGTGACTGACGACGAGGTCAAAATAGAAGGTTACAATATAAAACGCTTAGATAGGAACAGAAAGGGCGGTGGAGTATGTGCCTACATTAGAAATGACTTAGCATACAACCCAAGACCTGATTTAAATAACAATAAACTGGAGATTCTATGGTTTGAAGTGCTGCTTCCCAAGACCAAACCCATCTTAATAGGAACTAGTTATCGCCCTCCTACCCAGGACCAGTTCTTAGAAGACTTTTCCAGAGTCTTGTCCGGAGTTGAAAGCAATTGCGAAACAATAATACTGGGCGACTTCAATATCTGTTTTCAGCAACAGAATAACGGGCTATGCAAAAGGTATAAGCAAATTCTAGGATTAAATAGCTACACCCAACTAATTAATAAACCAACCCGGATCACACAGTTCTCAGCCACCCTAATTGACCACATACTTTGCAACCGCGCTGAGAACATTAGTCAGTCAGGCGTCATTACCACAGGTCTTAGTGATCATTTCATCATTTACTGCACCAGGAAAATCACTAGGGATAGGATAGGCCTACACAGGACAATAAAAATGAGGTCAACTAGAAACTACAGTAAAGAAACACTGGTAAATAGGCTACACAATTGTGACTGGACAGAGATAACAAGTTGCACGGACGTAAACGATGCCTGGGAAAAATTCAAAACAATGTTCACTACCATTCTTAATAATATTGCACCAGTTAAAGAGGTTACGATTAAACGAAGAACTGAACCCTGGATGACTACTGAGATATTAGATAATATGAAATTCAGAGACCAGCTGCTAAAAAGATTTAAAGCAAACAGACAGGATATTGCAGCACTAAATGAATTCCAAAGGGTGAGGAACAGAGTACAGAGGCTTATAAAAGGAGCAAAGGCAAAGCACTATTGCTCAAAAATTGAAGAATATAAGCATAACCCCAGAAAGCTCTGGCAACAACTAAAACAGTTGGGATATAGCCATAAGCCAGTAGATAGGTCTAACATAGTACTCACTATCGATAATGAGGTATGCCACGAAACATCTAAGGTGGCAAATTGCTTTAATTCCTACTACACATCTGTTGCATCAACACTAGTAAGTAAACTACCAGCTGCATCAAATACCTTTAACACAGACTCTGATAAGTTTCAAACATACTATACCAATAAAGGGGTAACCCCAAACAGTTGTCAACTAGTAAGTGTATCTTATGACTTCATTCAAAAAGAACTAAGCAGGTTAAACCCAACTAAGAGCACTGGCCCTGATAACATCCCATCTAAGTTCCTAAAAGATGGTGCTTTTGAACTGTCAATCCCTATTGCTCACATAATAAATCTATCAATCACCACTAATTTTTTTTTTATATTTTATTTCAAACTCAGGTACAAAATATATGGGTACATAATCAATATGTAACAAGATAGAGGCAGTGAACAATAATCAACTGTGACTACACAGTACTGAAGAAGCACATATATAATGACAGAACTGGCTGCTGCACTCAAATCAAACACCGCTTGTACGTACTGTGCTTCACATGAACACCGCTTGTACGTACTGTGCTTCACATGAAAAGGTGGTCATACATACATATACATATATATATATATACATATACACACACACACATATATACATATATACATACATATATATATATACATATACATATACATACGTATACACATATATACATATACACATATACATACATATACACATACACACACATACATACATATACAACCCACCCAGTAAAGCTTACACTCCCCCCCCCATGAAAACGTGCCACTTTCACCTTAGATACACAGTGACAAATCTCTTATACATACACATTTGTAAAAGCATTAAAAACTTCAATGACAATATATATATAAACACAATCCAGCCAGCTAAACGGCTGACACTATAATACAAGGAATGTCTGAACCTGATGGCTCACATCCACCATAGAACACAATCCACCCTACCCTCATATACCCTATGGTAATAATTAATATCGTGCACACTTCAAACCCCCCCCCCCCCATGCCTAGTAACTGTGTCTGCCGTCACCACTCAACCACCAACAGTCCTTGATAGTAATTAGCGTCTTATAATATATCACCCTAAAAACACGCTACACACACAAACCTACCACAATAATAAATAAATTTACACATTATTCCCTCCAGCAGACAGATTATTTACACTGTCGGAGATAATCTATACATCACATCCTACAGAGAATGGACAACATTAGACATCTAAAATAATATGACATGTGTATCACATGACCTGCTATTGCAGAGATTACTTACACTCCTACCCCCCCCCCCCCCCCCCAAGTGAAAAACTGACCAGTTTCACCTGGCTATACACAAGATCAAAAACTCATTCACTTGAACATATATAATGAAAATGTGAAAAAACATCTGTAACAATATATAAGCAAAAACACCCCAGGCAAGATCTTACATTATATACAATACCAGAACGTTCCACTAGTTAAAAAACAGGTATGAAACCTCATTATTATGACAAGTTACATTGCTCATATATAGGTAGACATGTATAATTACAGGTTAAAATATGCTTATATACTAACATGCTTATGTACATCCTTACAAACATGAAGGAATCCTTAGATAAATTATAATCATCGGTGTTCACAATAACACCAAGACATTACATTGAATACCACATTGAATATCACCTCAACATCCTTCCTCACACAATTCCACACACACTCACACAATTCCACACACACACACTCACACAATCGACCTCTGCAACACCCTCCCCCCCTGGGAAGGCCAGCCCGTTCATTCCCCTGACCGCTTATAAAGACCATAAATCCCTCAAAAGAAAGTCCCTGTAGCCCTCCGAGAAATCCCTCTCCCACCTTCTACCACATATTTCCCTGTTGCGACACTTTGTTCTATAAAAGGATGCTGCTATGGCCATCCTACGTTCCTCCGCCCCTTTGTCTCTCATTGCCCATGATATATACAAAATCAACCATTAAGTAAGCCACTGCCCTTTGAACCTTTACCCCAACCCCACCTACATCTAAACTAAGAGCTCTCAAAACCGACAACCCTTTCCCCCCCACATACCGGATTACTTTCCCTAACCATTCCCGCACAATCCCTAGGCTTTCACAAAAATAAACTACATGAAAAGCTGATTCATCTACCCCACAAACCTGACACATCCCACCCTCCCTTATTCGCCTATTTCGTAAAACAACCCCAGACGGCAATATTCCGTGAAGAAACCTATACATTACCTCCCTCACGCGTGGCCGGATGCGTAACCCTTTTAATCGGCCCCAAATGTCTTCCCATGCGTACATCGGGTACACTCCTTCCGTTGCCACTACCACCCTAGGCCATATCTTCCTCTCCATGGACCCTACCCGCATGTTTCTCGGCTCTCTGACCATCATCAATAGACGCAACAACTCCTCACCATCTCTCAAATCTTGTCCCTTCCACCATCTCCGAAGATCTCCCTGCAGCATCCCCAACCCTCCACTCCCTTCCCCCCGAGCCCTTAGCAACCCATGTTTCACATATACACACTTCAACCTTCTTTCCAAATGAATTAACCCCAGCCCTCCCAAGGCCACCGGAAGTGTTACCACCTCTCTTTTCAACCAATCGCATCCTGAACCCCAGATAAAACGGAAAACTCTGCTCAACAATCTCCGGACATCCCCATACACCAAAGGGTACAAAGCTGCCACATGCCATATTTTACTGTACAAAAGCACATTGACCACAATGACCCTCTGGTGTAGCGTAAGATGTGTCGGCCTCAATCCTGACAATCTTCCCAATACCCTATCTACCACACCCTTTGAATTATTCTCCCTCGCCATCTGAGCATTACCCATATACACAACTCCACAAATTTTCACCCGGTCCACGACACTCCACCTCACCCCCCCACCCCCGCCCTCCTGCCCATCCCATTCACCCAATATCATGAGCTTTGATTTATGCACATTCACTGCCATACCTGTTGCCATCCCAAAAACATCTATAACTCTCTCCAGACCCTCCAATCCCTCCCTCCCACTCACTAGGACAGTTGTGTCATCAACGTAACCTATGATACTGGGACTCCCACCTCGTATGTCCTCCCTTACCCCCTCCTGTATGCACATTTCCACTGCCCTATAAAACGGATTCTGTAAACATGCAAATAATATTTGTGACAACGGGCAACCTTGCCTCAATCCCCTGCCCATTTTCACATGCAACCCCACCCTCCCATTTATCTGTACACACATCCCAGCTCCCCGATATAAAGTACGTGCCCAATTCACAATGTCCTCCCCGAACCCTTGCCACTCCATGATTCTCCACAGAGCCTCCCTCTCGACACTGTCATATGCCGTTCTCCAATCCAACGCCAATACCCCACGTTCCCCCTCTTGTGGACCCTCAATAAACCTTCTAATAACCCCATGCCCCCATATTGACCCCTCACTATTACCTTTCCAATGACCTTTTTTATACGATTTCCCAAAATTTTTGCAAAAAGTTTGTAGTCTGCACACATGAGTGATATCATCCGGTAATCTCTCACTGTGCACTGACTTTCACCCTTTGGCACCAAAACTACTAGTGCTGTCGCCTGCAAAGGTCCCAACGCACCCCTCTCTTTTATGATATTAAATAATTGCACCAAAAAATCTTTTAATACTCCCCAATGCTGTATGTAAAACTCCGCAGGCAGCCCATCTATCCCCGGTGCCTTACCCCTGCTCATACTCATTAAAGCCGTCCACACCTCGTCCTCCACAATAGGCCCCTGTAACTGTTCCCTGTCGTCCCTGTCCAGCACACTCCGCACCCATCCCCCTGTCTCTCTTAAAGCCCCCTCTCTCACACCCACACTCCTCATATGTGCACTAAGCCAAGAATCAACATACCCTCCCATCCCCTCCGTTGTCACCAAGTCTTGTCCCTCCCTATACCCCTCGATGTCCTCAAGAACTCTCAAACCCACCATTTCCATTGCAACGCGCCGGCGCCCCTGCCCTCGCAGGACACACGCCGATGGTCTATCACCCCACATGACCTCCTCCAACCCCCCTAAAACCCTTGCCGCATCAAACCTCTCATTTTGCACTTCCATTAGGCGTTCCTTCACTCCTTGTATGTCAGCCACAGGGGCTCCCATCCCCCCCCTTCCTCTCTCATAATACTCCCTTAACTGCCCCTCAAGATACCTAATAAGCCCATAAGCCAACTGATTCTCGTGCCTTCCCTGTCGGACATAGAACTCTCGAATCCTCGTCTTCGCCGTCACATCCCACCATCTCAACACATCCCCATTGACTTCCATCCCTTCCCATAAGCCTTTCCACCATTGTGCAAATAGGACCCTCCCCTCAACATCTTGAAGCAACCGAACATTCAATTTCCAATAACTCTTATACCTGTTCGGCCGACCCTCCCATCCCAAATCCACCAAAACACCTCTATGATCAGAAAAAAAGACATCCAAAACCCTTACACTCCGCACCACAGCTTTCCTTGTCACGTATATCCTGTCCAGCCGTGCAGCATACCCCTGCCTCACAAAGGTGTGCTGCACCTCCCACGCCGCCCCCCCCCCTCTACATCCACCAACCCCACCCCTGTTAACAGGTCCCTCAGAACGCCAGAACAATATCCTGCTCCCCTAGGTTCCACATCCTTGCGGCGTATAACGCAATTCCAGTCCCCTCCCACCACAGCTAATGCTGGAAGCAACCTTAAGTGATACACCAACACTTCACGTACAAACTCATTCTTCATTCGACTGTCCCCCTCCGCCGGACCATAAACACACACAAAAGACATCTTATCTCTTCCCCATGTCCCATCCACTCTTATAACCCTCCCCTCACCCCCCTCCTCACAATGATGTACAGTAAACGGGCTAGCCTCCCTCACCAAAATAGCCACTCCTCCTTTCAATCTCGTTGAGTGTGCCGCATATACAGTATACCCCTCAATCATCAACATACAACCCGGCTTGTGGTTGTGCTCTTGCACAAACACTACATCTACACCATACCTAATGAGCATCTCATGAAACCATTCACACTTCCTAGAATTTTTCAGACAATTAACATTTATAGAGAGACTCTTGAATTTGTCAATGGAGGTTTTCCTTTACGTATTGCACCACCTTTATCCCCCTTCCCCTTTATACGCCCTTGATCTTCAATCACCATTCTGTGATCTGCTTTCACATGCCCCTTGCCCCTGGACCCCCCAGGTCCATGCTCAACCACTTCAGCCCAAACCTTTTTGCCCGAACGCTGTGCCGGAGTGAGCACATCCACATCGTCCACGTCCGAGGGCACTGCCGCTCTCTTCCGTGACACTCGAGCCTTTCTTCCCGCCTCCACCTGGAAGCCATCCCCGTGCACTTCCGCCACCACTGTGCCAATTTGCAACCCAGCCTCAACCTGGGTCTCTGACATGCCTCCCCCCCTCTCACCACCTGGAACCCCAGCAGCATCCAGGGCACCCACAAGCCCCTCAACTGTGACCTCTCCTGGGGTCCCTAACAGGTCGTGGAGGACTGAATCAATGGTAGCCTCCACGGCCCTGTCCTCACCCAGTGACACCACATCTTTGGTCGCCGGTGCCTGCCCGGCAGTGCATGTCTCTCTCGGAAGAGTTACACACTCTTCCTCCCTCAAGGCCTCCTCGACCTCCACACTCCAAGCCTTGTTCAAGGAAACCGACTCAGGTCGTGCCAAATCCAACGTCCCAAGGTCCTCTGATGCCTCCTTATGCTGCTCCTTCGCCTGTGTACCCTGTTGCTTAACACACTGCGCAGCAATGTGATCATATGCACCACATAATCGACAGGTACGTTGTTGCCCTGCGTAAGTCACCATTACTCGAGTCCTGAAGTCTTCTAGGAAAATATAGGAAGGAATAGGATGCCTCAATGTCATTTTTAAGGAAAAACTTCCTTCAGGCATCCCAGAATATGATCCTTCCTTCCATTTCCCCAATGTCGCCATATGAACAGTCCCAAACTTCTCGAAGACGGCACGTAGGTCTGCCTCATTAGCCTCAAAGGGTACATTTTTTATCTTCACCCACGTATAATGGCGGGACACATCATGTAGCCTTACCGTCACTGCAGGATTCACTGGTACACAAAGATCTTGGAACCTGGCGACTATGTCCTCATATACACTTGCATTGAGAAATTTCACAAAAATTCTATATGCCCCGTTCAAGGCTACACCATACAGCTCTTCGTTGGCAATGCCGTATGTGTCCCTGATGATGGCAGGTAATAAAACTTGAGCTGAGTGGGCATGCACAGCCCCACGCACCACTTCAATGCCGACAGTGTTTACCCTTCTTCTTGCCGGCTGCGCCATTTTGAGAAAACCAAGTTGTCACCGGCTGACAGCAGAGGGCAGGCTCAGCTCACGTCCGCTCGTCCCAAAGGTTGAGCGACGAATGTTGTCAACTAGTAAGTGTATCTCATGACTTCATTCAAAAAGAACTAAGCAGGTTAAACCCAACTAAGAGCACAGGCCCTGATAACATCCCGTCTAAGTTCCTAAAAGATGGTGCTTTTGAACTGTCAATCCGTATTGCTCACATAATAAATCTATCAATCACCACTAATACCGTACCGGAGGGGTTCAAGGAGGCCAGAGTTACTCCTATCTTCAAGAAAAATAATAGGTCTGATGTAAGCAACTATAGACCTGTTAGTATACTCAGTATAATATCTAAAATTCTGGAGAGGGCGGTGTATTCTCAAGTAGTTAAGTACCTTAATGACAACAGCATTCTCCATAGCTATCAATCGGGCTTTAGAAGATCCTACTCAACCGATACCTCCCTTATTAATCTGATGGATTACCTGAGAACTGAAATGTCAAAAGGGAACCTCATAGGTATGGTAACCTTAGACCTGCAAAAGGCCTTCGATACTGTCAACCACAATATATTATGTAAGAAACTTCAAGCTATCGGTATAGGTTCTGTAGACTGGTTTAAGTCCTACCTTAGCAACAGGAGACAAATAGTCAAAATCAACAAAACGGAATCAGAACCCCTGCCGATAACATGTGGAGTTCCCCAAGGTAGTATTCTGGGTCCCTTACTATTCTTATGTTATGTCAATGATATGCCTATCAGTGTCAAGTGCAAACTCCTACTGTATGCAGATGACAGTGCTCTGTTAGTGACAGGTAAAGACCCACAAGATATTGCTAATGTTTTAACACTGGAACTGGAGTCCTGCAGCAAATGGTTAGTAGACAACAAACTATCATTACACCTAGGGAAAACTGAAGCCATTCTCTTTGGAACGAAACATAAACTGAGAAGGGTAAATAATTTTAATGTTCAGTGTAATGGGGAGTCCATCACTTTGGTTTCATCAGTTAAATATCTGGGAATCCCCTTTGACCCATGCATGTCAGGAGAATTGATAGGGAACAGTGTAGTAAAGAAAGCGAATGCCAGGCTGAAGTTCCTGTATAGACAAGCACAGTGTCTACCTACTGAGGCTCGCAGGACCCTATGTCTAGCCCTTATACAATGCCATATGGATTACGCTTGCTCTTCTTGGTACTCTGCCTTGACAAAAAAACTGAAAGATAGACTGCAAATCACCCAGAACAAAATCGTAAGATTCATCCTGGGGCTGGGACCAAGAGAACATGTAGGCCAGGATGAATTACAGCAGTTGGATATGCTGAATGTTGAAGACAGAGTAAAACAACTGAAGCTAAATCATGTTTATAAAATTGCTCACAAACAGTGTCCAGAATATCTTGCTGTCAATTTTGTCAAGGTTGGGAACCAAAGCAATCATAGTACTAGGGGGAGAGAGCACAACTTTGTAGTACCCACAGTCAGTGGCCAGGCTTCAAACACCTTTTATTGTACAGCAATAAAGGAATGGAACAGACTACCCACAAATGTCAAGGCCAGTCATAGCTTGAACCAGTTCAAGAAGAGTGCCAAAAAGTGTCTGATGAATGAAGCAACAGAAAGGGAGGGGAATGATTTTCTATTTTTTAGCTAAAATACGTGTAAATTTTACCTTATCCCTAGTAATGACCCTCGTATTGTAGATAGTCGTAATGACCCTCGGGTAGTAGATAGTCTTAATGACCCTCGTATTGTAGATAGTCTTAATGACCCTCGTGTAGTAGATAGTCTTTTTAGTATGATAATAAGATGTTATCTTCATTATAGAATAATAAGAAAATATTATAACCTTTATATTATAATAATAAGGTAAAAGGACCCCAATGGAAATAAGTCACTCTGTCTGACTTTTTTGGGTTATCCCAGGTTCTCTACACATATGCTGCTATGTATGATAATTCTATGTAACTGTATTGTGTATACCTGAATAAATTTACTTACTTACTTACTTACTTACTTACTAAAATTCTAAATATTGATAGTATCTGGCAAGTGTCTGGGTATTTCCCATACCTTAGAAAACGTTTCATAGTGACTCATATGAAGGGAAACTCATGTAAGATACGATGCCTTCATCAGAGGAACTAGAGCTACTCTTATCTTTCTTGGATCAAACTTGATCGCCTCCTAATCTCCTGACACTGTATGATACCTACTGGTCATTATCACCTAAAAAATGGAATCATTGAGGAATAATCATTGCTTTAGAGCGCCTCAACGGTACACGTTAATATGGAGCATCTCTTAAACTACAGAATACTATACTTTTCCCATGAGGATTATGTTTAACTACTAACCATTTTGTTTAAGGTTTGTGTTAAGATTTTTTTTATATTTATGAATTTAAGTTTTTGTTACAGACAAGCTTGTTTTAACAATTTTGTACGTAAATTATCATGTTCCGCTAATTCGTTTTGTCATTGTTGCAGGTCGTCCACCGCCCAGATTAACGTGGTGGGCGGGGCACAAGGAGGTACGAGGAGAAGTGATTGAGACCCCTAGGGAGGTGGTCAGTACCCTGACAGTGGCATCTCTTCAGCGCCACCACCTAGATCAGTCCTTTATATGTCAGGCAAATAATGCTGAGTTTGCTGTTCCGGTCACCGCCGCTGTCACCATAGATATGACTTGTGAGTTTGTGTGTGTGTACTCACCTAACTGTGGTTGCAGGGGCCGATTCATAGCTCCTGGCCCCGAAGTGAGTGTGAATACAGGTCTTGAAGTAAAGCTTAAAATTTGCATAGGAAGTTCGTCTGTGCTATGTAATTTCTTACCTTGTGCTGGCATTCTGTATTAGTTGCGATGCTCGTTTGTACTTCTTGTGGGTGAACTTTGAAATGACGACAGAATTTCATTGTCCCTGTGAGATGTTAAAATTACTTGAGTTAGCTATGAGGGCATATTATAGTCATCAACGATAATGACGAAAATTCTTAGAGCATCGAAGGCGAATATCAAATGGTATACAATACCGACAGGTTGGTAGATAAGACACATAGGCAACATTTAGGCAACTTTATTCCGAAACGTTTCGCCTACACAGTAGGCTTCTTCAGTCGAGTACAGAAAGTAGGCGGGAGCAGTAGAGATGTGAAGACGATGTAATCAGTCCATCACCCTTGAAGTCGTAGATTTGAGGTTGTCAGTCCCTCAGGCTGAGGGACTGACTTGAGGGTATCCAGGAATGTTTAAAGGACAACAATGGTTTACCTCAGTGCTACAGTTTTCCTCTACAAGAACTTATACACAATAACATCATCATATTTACTAATTCAGACAGAGGGGACATGATAACAATTTTAAACAAAAATGATTACTTCACCAATGTCTATGATCTATTAAATAACAATAACACATACGAGAAATTTTCCGAAAATCCTCTCCCTACCGTATGAGCCAACTTTAACAAGCCAACTTAACGAGCCACTGGAAAGAAAAACAAAAAGGAAAATGACATTCTACTTCAGTTCAAAACAACAAACCCACGTCTCCTTTACATTTATGAGTTACCTTAAAACCCACAAGCAGGATGTACCATTGATACCAATCCTCTCCAGCAGAGGGTCTTTTTCTCGTAGTCCTCTCCTGTAGAGGTTATTTTTATCGCAAGTTTGCCAAATGGCTAAGCGGTCTTTTATCTCCTTTCCTCAGCAAGTTTTTCCAGTCACATCTGAAACATCAGAAGACGTCATTGAAAAAGCTAGAAACATCAACCTGCAGAATGAAAGGATGTTAAGTCTGGATGTGGACTCCTTGTTCTTTAGAGTACCAGGGATGATGTCCTGAATTTCCTCGCCACCAAATTGCATTAACATCAAAAGGAGTTCCAAATTTCTACCCAGAAAATCTTGACCTTGACTAAATTATTTGTCACTACAAATGTTTTCTCTTTCAACAATATATTTTTCAATCAGAATGAGGATTCACACACATGTGTAACATCTGGGTATCTTTATTTGTAGTCGTTTTGCCAACCAGTGGCTTTATCAATACAATAAAAGGACACAATATGAAGGTTGTAGAACTATATACATAAGATGAGGTAATCATTTCCTCGGCTTTGGAGATGGTGAAGAACACCTTAGTCTTCTAAAATTTCTAGGATCATCTGCCTGACGTCCCTAACGTCTCTTCTTAATACATTCCCCATTGTTCCGGGACTAGTTTCGGTGGAAACTTCCGCACGTTCTCCAGTTCCTTGACATGCTTGACCTGGTATGGGTTCCATACTAGTGCTGCATACTCCTATATGGGAATGATGTATATGATAAACAGTATCTTGAATTACTTCTTATTTAGATGTCTAAAGGCTAGTCGTAGATTTACCGTAGGTGCATTTGCTGCAGCAGTTATTTGGCTGATGATCGACTTAAGTGATATGCTCAGTATAATACTCACCCCAAGGTTGATCTCGGTCAGTGAGGTTTGCAGCTTTTGTTCTCCCGCGAGCTGTCTGCGGTTTTTGACCTTTTCCAAACTTCACAACTTAACACATACTGAGGTTACAGTCCAGGAACCAGTCTATCTAGCTCAACTTGTAGTCTTTCCTTGTGTACGTTTGCTTGTGTGTTCTTCATTAATTTCATGTCACCTGTGAAAATGAATACCTCAGGTTATATATCTTAAATCACGTCATTCATTTATACAAGAAATGGAACCAGCCCTAGTACTGATCCTTGTGGTACCCCTCTCGTCACTTGAACCCATTCCGATCCCTCTTCACGGAACAACACTTCTTGTTTCCTTTCTGCCAGGTACGCCTTGACCCGTTGCAGTATTTTTTGTTATTCCTGCCTGCACCTCTAACTTTAATACCAGTCTCTTGTGCAGTACTGTGTCAAAAACCTAAGTACAGTCCAAGAAAATGCAATCTATCCATCCCTCTCTTTCCTTCCTTACTTCTGTTACCCTGTCGTAGAACTCCAGTATATTTATGACTTAGGAGTTAATCTGGCACTAAGGCCACTCTGACAATTCGTCACGTACCAGTACTCGTTGTTTACTTCCTGTCAGATATTCTCTGATTCATTACAGTACTTTCCTTGCTATTTCTGCCTGCTCCTCTAGTTTTCCAACCAGTCATTGGGTGGTACTGTGTCAAAAGCCCCTTCTTACAGTGGGTCTGGAACTGTGCTGAAGCCTTCTTACAGTATGATGTGCTGTGTCAGAAGTCTTGTGTATGTTTGTATAGTCACCTAATTGTAGTTGCAGGGGGCGAGTCAGAGCTTCTGGCCCAGTGTGTGCCTGTGTGTGTTCATTTATTTTTGCGATGCCAACTTTCTGCTCTTAACACCACCTAACCCTTGGCCTCTACTGGTGTAACTATTTCTTTTGATGCCTGAACCATAGTATGGATCCTGCCTCTATCTTTTGGTTCTCTAGGTTGTTCCATTTCCTGACCATTCTTAGTTAAAGAAATATTTCCTAATATCCTTGTGACTCATCTGTGTTTTTAACATCGCGCTGCGCCATTATGTATCGGACCCGCCTCTTTAACAGACTCATCGTCCAATAAATCAACCCCTTTTATTTTTTTTTCATTGTAAATAATAATTATGTCACTTTTCCTTCTATCATTTAATATCTTCTTGAAACTTTTCAGTCTCTCCTCATTCTGGAGTTTACCTGGAGAGAGTTCCGGGGGTCAACGCCCCCGCGGCCCGGTCTGTGACCAGGCCTCCTTAGGTCAGTGTCCCAGGATGCGACCCACACCAGTCGACTAACACCCAGGTACCCATTTTACTGATGGGGAACATAGACAGCAGGTGGAAAGAAACACGTCCAATGTTTCTACTCTGGCTGGGAATCGAACCCAGGCCCTCACCGTGTGAAGCGAGAGCGTTAACCACCAGGCCACCAGAGCCCACCCTCACCTCTAGGTCAAGTCTCATTTCAAACCAATGCATTTTTTCCAGCTTCATTGCATGCTAAACAAAATTTCCTTTCTTGCTGGAGTTGCAAACCCCAAGGTAGGTTTGACATATGACAGGGTTCGCCACCTATTTGAGGATTATGAAAGCTACCCTTAAATTTGCCAGTTACGCCTCTGCTAAAGTTCTAATTTGGTTGAAGGGAGACTTAGGAAAATTGCACTCAATTTTGCTCAGCCCGAGGTCCTTGTCTTCGAGGGAGGTTTTGCAGACTTCTAAGTGAACCACTACTCTGGTTTCAATCTTCCTACCCCTTTCCCAATTTTTATTACTTTGGTTTTCCTGGAGGTAAATTGTAATAGCTTGATCAATTTATGGTCTTTATTGGTCTGCTTCCCGAGATATTCTCCTTATTAGTTTTTTGTTATCCGCAAACTAGGACCTCTCTGACTCGATTTCTTTAGTCACAGCGCTTACATACGCAAGAAATATTACTGATCCATGTACTAAGCCTTGTAGAACACCACTCGTCTGTGCCGGATTTACCTATAGGCTTGGCAGGCTGAAGCCTAGGGCCTCAAGAACTAGGAGGCCTCCGGCCAAGGTTTATAATATTTTTGACATTGTTATAGACCTTTCGTGCACATGCTGTCACAAAGCATTTTTAGAACCCTTCAGTAATGCTCCTCCTTGCGATCCTTTTCACAATGCTGTCTTAAGCCAAAAATTCGACATTAGGATCAGAACTGTTAGTGAGTACTTTTGCGTGTTTGTACAGTTCATATCAGGATTTTTTTTAAAGCAAAATTAAAGAAGATCTTCTTGACCTTGAGCAAGAAGCAAAAGCCACCTTGACAAATGTTAACTAGAGATCTGTCACAAGGAGACAAAGGAAACAAGGAAATGACGGAAGTGCACCGCGTCCTGATGCCTTAGATCAACTCTTTTCAAAATATTAGCTAAGGATAAAATCCTTTAATCCTATTCTAGGTGTACTTGAAGTTAATTTAAGAAGAGGAGCTACTGTGTACAGTAATACTGCACAATCGTTTTCATTTCTAGCTAATCTGACAACATCTAAGCAAGAAATTCAGCAACAAAATACACTGATTTTCACCTGTAACTTACTGATGAACTTTTGCACTTGCACTGGTATGTGAGACAAAGCCTATAGAAGAACAGTCACTGTACCATAAAGACCTTTATCAAGTTATATACAAGGAAAAAATTCAGATGGACTTCCCTAATGTGGAAGGAATATTTCAGCTATTTCTTAACTTAATGATCACTAGCTGCTCAGGAGGGATGATGATCACTAGCTGCTCAGGAGGGATGATGATCACCAGCTGCTCAGGAGGGATGTCTTTGTCAAGGGCCACAATGTATCAAGAGACGTTATCTGCACTGGACATTGTTAACTGAAAGTGACAAACTGAGACAAAGTTTGATGATCTTTTGGATGATTTTGCTATTAGGAAGGCTAGAAGAAAACTTTGTTAGTCTTCGTGTATTTGATGATTGTAGTTTCTTTATTTCTTAATGTGTATTTTAAAAAAAAATATATGTATTTTAAAGAATATAACAGTAAACTTATAATTTTATTTTCCTAAAAAAAATCCTCCATATTCCACAAAATGTTTACAAAGTTCGGTTATTGCAAAAGTTTTTCACGGTGTTAATTTTAACATATATATATATTTTTTTCAATCACTACGGTATTTAACAATAATATCTTATGTCCTTTAGAGGAAGAATTTTGAATCGCGGAATTTTTAAAACCCGTCATCAAGCTCTTGTTTAAAACACTCTTCCATCTTCCTCTAGGGTGAGGATGGGGGATCAGGAGGGCCCTCACACGTGGAATAGCCTAGGGCTTCTCATCATCTAAATCTAGCACTGCCATTTGCCACACTCAGGCATCCTGACACTTCCTCCCAATTACTCATTACTTCCTTAAGAATTCTTTAATCTCTTGGTGAGTTTTCCTTGTTATACCTGCCATCCACTCTAGCTGTTTTATCCCAGTGTCTTAGGGACTGTATCGACTGCATTTTTACAATCCAGAAATATAGAATCCACTTACTTATCTCTCTCCTGCCTAACTTACATTACCTTGTCATGAATCTTTGGGAGATCTGTAAGACAGAATTTGTTACCTCTAAAACCGTGCAGGCTTTCCTTTATAATACCACTCTTTTCCGGGGCTCCATTACTCCTCTCCTGAATATGTTCTTTACAACCTTGCATTACTAGGCATGTCATCGACACTGACCTGAAGTTTAATGTTGCCTACCTGTTACCTTTTTTAAATATAGGAGCTATGTTCACTGTTTTGAAGTTCTCAGTCAGCAATCCTGTTTCAAATGATTGTTAAAGAATGCTGTTTATGGTTCACACATTTCTTGTGATACTTTCTCAGAAGTCATTGAGAGATGTTTGATCCCATTGCCTCTAATATATCTAGCTCGTTTAGTACTTTCTTCACATTATACGTACTAGTGTGCATTCTGTATAGAACTCATTGGTGCATTCTCCTTCTTTGACTCTGGCAAAGTTCTTGATTCTATCGATAATGCCTCCCTAAATCTGTTGGTCAGCTGCCTATAGACTTGTTAATCATTGCTAATGAGCAGTCCTCCATCCATAGATTGCCTTATTACCTGCCCCTTCACACCTGTTTTCTTTCTGATTGGCTGTATTGCAGTTTTGACTAACATTTGGATTTCATTACAATATAATCCTCAAATTATTGGTCAACCACTTTGCTTCCCCAAGCGAATTCATTTCTTTGTTTTCCGCTAGCTTTCCCATTTGCTGGCATTCTTTGGTTTTAGGTCTTTTCTTTTGTTTGTCATTTTATTTATGCATCCCTACATTTTCCTGGTACATCATTGTTTTGTTGACTGTCTTTCCATATTACTCTTTCCCACTCCACTCCACTTAGAAATTGCCTTAGGGCAGTGGAACCTCGGTTTCTGAATGTACCAAAAAAAAACCGAAGTCCTAACAATTTTGTTCAGAAAAAAAACTGACAGGGGCTTTGAACATATTTCTGGAGTCCGTGCGTGTTGGCTTTACACGAAAGCCCTGTTTCAAAAGTGCTTTGAATCGGCTCTCTGATACTGACATAATTCTCAGAGAGTTTTGAAAGAGTCAGTTTAACATCTTCCAGCCTGGAAAATATTGTTTCGGATATCAAACTTTTCGCCATTCGGACACTGCCTAAGAACCAATTAAGTTCAAACACCTGGGTTCCACTGTAGTTTCTTTTTTCATAAGTAATGTTTGTCATTTTCTTCTTACTCTGAATCTGTCTCCATGTTCGCTTACCGGAATTCTGAACCTCAGTACTGCATGAACACATGATCAGTGAACACATGATCTAATTTCGCTGGTTCTTCGCCCTCTCTTTCTCTAGTTATGTCCCTGATATGTTAATTTAAGATTTTTTCGATTGCATCCTCAAATCAGTTTAGGTCTTTATGCATGCAGTCCCAAGATATCTTAATAATGAAAATAAGATACCAGATATACTAAGAAAATTTCCTAAATTTGCTTGCAACAGGTAAGTGAACTGTAGACATGTAGATATAAATCCATATGTACATCTCTTAACAGTTTTGGAGCCTAGTTCCTCGGCCTTTTGTGTATCCATATGCTCTTGCGCTACTGTCCACAGGATGGGTATGAGGTGCACAATCAACCAGCCATTTCGATGGCAAAATCTATCTAAAAAAAATCCCCAGTTTGGTACCACACTTTCCCAGTTTATTTCCATGTAGCTGAAATCTCCCATGATCAGTAGTTTTTCTTTGCCCAAGTTTCTAAAGTTCTGAAGAAAGCGTATGCTCTAACGATGTCTTTTTGTGCTAAATACAGGTTAATAAGCTTTATACTAACCTCACCAAATCTGTCCTAACCTAACCTACCCTAACCTTCAACCCTCACCCAGCTGGTGCCATCATATTCTTTCCTTTCTCTCCTGCTGTTTAATGGTGGGTTATACAATTCACAACTGCTATCATCACCTATTACAACCCAGGATTTCAAATGGCCTGTTATCCTGGGTGTAAAGGGAGCAAAATAAACACAGCAGAAAACTTTTGACTTATATGTACACTATGTACACTATGTACAGTGATAGGTATTAGTGCACTCCACGGTAAGCAAGACAGAATAGAAGCCACTAGAGAGCAGACCGTCCTTCAACCAGCTCTAGAATGGGAATGACAAGGGCAGACAGGAGAGTGGTACCCACATAACCTCTGCAATTGCCAAAACCATCTTATTGGCTGGAACCTAGGTACTGGTTGAACGACGGGGCCCCATCGTCAACCCTTAGTCACCTGGTTTGCTGGTTGGGGGAGATAGCCTGTAAATGAGGGTGTGTACATGCGCCGAATAAAGGTTACGTACTCTTTGCATGCCACACCACCATTGGTCCTCCGGTTCTGAGTGTCCCTATTATGCAGTCATTCGCCTCCTCTCTGTTTATTTAATTCATCCCCTCAAACGTTCTCTGATTCTTGATTAGCAATATCATTCCTCTTATGTTTCCTCAGTCCTTTCTCATTTCTTGAAATCCTTCTCAGAAAATCACATCCGTTATCACCTCTGTGGACTTGGATTCAGATATTTCTTCATTGTATGGAGGACGCCTCCTCTACTAGCGTTTTCTAATCATCTCACCTATTTTTTATCCCAACTGCATTTTATATTACACTTTAAGTTTTCTTTCTGGTGTTTTCCTCTGTTTTTCGAATTCCTGTTCTCATGGAGGTTGGAGTAAGAGTACACTAGTTGTAGAAGTCGATCCTTAATGACATGGGTGAGACCATGGGTTTGGGTGAGAGAGGATGTAGAGGGTCGCAAACAGAGGGAAAAGGGAGATTTCGGGGTTGGGATGAGTATGATGAAAAGGATTTTTGCACTGATAGGGGATAGGAATGGGGATCTAAGTGGGGTCTGTATGTGTGTACGAACTTCTCCTTTGTCACCCTGTACTTTCTGGTCATTTGTTCCATTATTTTATTTATTGCCTTTCCCTCTAGCTCTCTTTCCTACTGCACCTCCCGGAGGAATTGCCTTATACATGTGTAGTTTCCTTGTCTGAAGATTGGCTTCTTCACTATTTCTAGTGTTATTTGCCTCTCCACAATTAACTCACCAAAGAATTGAAAACTTAAGACAATGTGATCACTATTGCCATGGGGATTTTATGTGTACTGTCCCTTATGTCTGAACTGTTGAAAATGAATACAGCGTTCAGTCATAATGGTTCATCCTCTCTCTCTGTGGTAGTGCATGAAGTTTTCTATTACCGCCTCCAACATCTTAGCGCTCTCTGTTTCTGGTCCTCTATGTGGCCTAGGTTTGCCCATGTGGGCCCTTCTGGCAACCTCGGCTAGTGTGTCCACCATCGCTTCGTTGTTCTCGTCATACTCTTAATGTCTTGCTGTTCAGTGGCGGCCTGTGCATCACTGTTGCCTTTGCTTTTGGAGCCCCGGCTATCTGCTTTCCCTCTGCTCAGTCCTTCCATCTCCTCAAAACTCCGTTGGTTTTTATGAGTAGTGCAACTCCTCCTCCCCTCTCTGTTCCCTCTGCATTTTCCCTGGATCTGACATCCAGTTGGAAGATCACATTTGTTATCCCTGTGAGCTTCGTCTACATGAGTGCTATGATGTCCGGGGATGCCTCATTGATTCGATATTCCCACTCCTCTCTCGTATTTGCTATTCCATATGCTTTGTTGTGCCATACCTTCTACTTCCTTACCAGTATTGTATTCTAGTGGTGGGAGGAGTAGGCACAGGCTAGTAGTAGGGCGGTATATTATTGGCGGCTGCTTTGATGGTGGTAATAGTGCTGGGGGTGGGGACTGTGTGTGTGTGGAGCGTGACTTGTTTCTGGTTCTTGTATTTGGGTGGTAGGGGATGAGGAATTTTTGTGACCCCATTCCATGGTTAGATGTGTTTGTTGTTTCCCCTGTAGCTGTCCATTAATGCCTGGCCTATCTCCCTTTCCTGCTACTGATATCTTTGTTTCGTGGTCTGTCATTTTTGAATACATTCTCTGGAATTTTATGGAATCCTTTAACAGTGATTTCTGCTGCAGAATCTTTGTACCATTTTTGCCTTAAATGTCAATTTGATTGGATAGTCTTTTTTCCTTTAATACTCCCAAGTCTGAAAATTTGTCAGCTGGGTCATGTCCTTCTCTGTTATTTTAATGATATTCTCAATCTCTTTTTTTTCGTCCTGTCTTCTTTCATCGTATGTCCTACCTTCTGCCTGCTGAAGGCCATGAATAACTAGCATCCTCTCCTTCTCTTCTTCCTATTTCGTTTCCCTCCATATCTCTGGATCCAATTTAAGATCTCAGTTGTTTCCCTTATCATCTCCCAGATGTCCCAGTGAGCTGATATCACTTCAAGGAACTTCTTAGTTCCTTCCCTTCCTTCAGTTTCTTCACTGTCCACTGATGTACCTGTTCCCAGCAAGTTGTTCCTTTAGGTCCTTGTTTCTATATCCCACTTCAGCACTTCCCTCTCCTCCACCAGGTTCTGTATCTTGGGGTCAGCAGCTACAGATCATAATTCACTTTTCTTGATCTCTGCTGATATCTTTTTTACTATTTTTCCCAGTCTTGTTCCAATATGCTATTGAGCCTTTCTGCTGATGCTTCCTTCACAAACTACTCATCCCGGGTCCCTTTCCTGTTCCTCCTAACCTCTGGGTTGCAATTTTTATCCTTTTAGAAAGCGCTAGCATGTATGTATTACTGTGCATCAGTGTATGTATGTGTGTGTACTCACCTAGTTGTGGTTGCAGTTCCTGGCCCCGCCTCTTCACTGACCACTACTAGGTCACTCTTCTTGCTCCATGAGCATTATCACACCTCTTCTTATAGCTTTGTATGGATCCTGCCTCCAGTACATCACTTCTTAGACTATTCCACTTCTTCACAACTCTGTGACTGAAGAAATACTTCCTAATATCCCTGTGATTCATCTGAGTCTTCAACTTCCAACTGTGACCCCCTTTTTGATGTGTCCCATCTCTGGAACATCCTGTCTCAGTCCACCTTGTCGATTCCTCTCAGTATTTTATATGTTATTATGTCCCCCCTATCTCTCCTGTCCTCCAGTGTCGTCAGGTCTATTTCCCTTAACCTCTCCTCATAGGACATACCTCCTTAGCTCTGGGACTAGTCTTGTTGCATCCTTTGCACTTTCTCTAATTTCCTTACATGCTTGGCTAGGTGTGGGTTCCAAACTGGTGCTGCATACTCCAAACAGAGGCTTAACGCACACGGTGTACAGGGTCCTTAACGATTCCTTATTGAGATGTCTGAATGCTATTCTAAGGTTTGTTTGGCGCCCATATGCTGCAGTAGTTATTTGTTTGATGTGCGCCTAAGGAGATGTGCCTGGTGTTATACTCACCACAGGATCCTTTTCCTTGAGTAACGTTTGTAGTCTCTGGCCCCCTAGACTGTACTCCGTCTGCGGTCTTCTTTGCCCTTCCTCAATCTTCATGACTTTGCATTTGGTGGGGTTGAACTCTAGGTGCCAGTTTCTGCACCATGCCTGCAGCCTGACCAGATCCCTATTTAGTTCTGCCTAGTCCTGGTCCGATTGGATTCTTATCAATTTTACATCATCTACAATCAGGGACACTCTGGACTCTATTCCTTCCGGGATGTCATTCACTGACACCAGAAACAGCACCGATCCTAGGAGTGATCCCTGTGGAACCCCACTCGTCACAGGCGCCCACTGTGACACCTCGCCACTTAGCATGACTCGCTGCTGTCTTCCTGGCAGGTATTCCCTGATCAGTTGTGGTGCCTTCCTTGTTATCCCTGCCTAGTTATCCAGATTTTGCAGTAATCTCTTTTGTGGAACTATGTGACAGACACCTTCTTACAATCCAAGAAAACTCAGTCTACACACCTGTTGCTCTCTTGTCGTACTACTGTCACCCTGTCATAGAAGTCCAGTAGGTTTGTGACACAGGATTTCCCCTCCCTGAAACAGTACTGATTGTCGTTGATAAGCTCATTCCTTTGTAGGTGCTCCACTACTTTTCTCTTGATAATCTTCTCCATGACTTTGTATACTATACATGTCAGTGACTCTGGTCTGTAGTTTAATGCTTCGTGTCTGTCTCCATTTAAAAAAAAATGGACTATATTTGCTGTCTTCCATACCTCAGGTAGTCGCCCTGTTTCGATAGATGTGTTGAAGAGTGTTGCTAGTGTTACACATAGCGCCTCTGCTCCCTCTCTCAGGACCCATGGAGAGATGTTATCCGGCCTCATCGCCTTTGAGGTATCTAGCTAGCTTAGCAGCCTCTTCACTTCTTCCTCGGTTGTGTGTGTGTGTGCGTGTGTGTGTGTGTGTGTGTGTGTGTGTGTGTGTGTGTGTGTGTGTGTGTGTGTGTGTGTGTGTGTGTGTGTGTGTGTGTGTGTGTGTGTGTGTGTGTGTGTGTGTGTGTGTGTGTGTGTGTGTGTGCGTATTTGTGTGAGTGTATGTGTGTTTATTTTCATATATATTCACTTCTATATGGTTTCAGGGGTCGAGACTCTGATCTTGGCCTCGCCTTATCACAGGCTGTTGATAGGTTTACTTTTTCCAGCTTTGAGAACATTGTCGTAACTCTTCTTAACGCTATATATGGATCCTGCATGTTTGTATATCACTCTCAAGGTAGTTCCACTTCCTAACAACTCAACGGCTGAAGATATACTTCGTAACATCTCACTGACTTATCTGTTTTTTCAGCTTTCTGCTGTGCCCTCTTGTTCCAGTTTTCCATCTCGCAATCAGTCTTTACCTGTCCACCCTATAAATTCCTCTCAGTATTTTATGTTATATCGTTTCTAGTCCATATTTCCTCTAAGGATTAGGTTTAACTCTCTTAAACTCACTTCTTAGCATATACTCCCTAATTCCAAAATTCATCTGAACCTATACTGTTATCCAGTTCCTTGACATGCTTCATCAAGTATGGGTTCCATGCTGTTCATCATGGGCCTGACGTGAGTGCAGCTATCAGAAAGTTTCCGACTCACATTTTCGTGCACTTCTTTCCAAATGAGTGATCTAAGCCGTGTGAACTACGGCAGCACCGTAGATGACATGACATAGATAACTCATTTGTGAATTACCAAAGTGAATTTCAGTACGATTCGTCATTTCGTTAAGGTTAGATGACATTTTTTGTCGTGTTATTAATTCGTTGTTACGATTTTTAGAGTAACAGGAATGGAATCTTTGAGCGTGAATCAGTCATCAGGAATATGTTTCACTAATCCAGACAGTTTAACCATAATTCTTCACATCGAGGTTCTGAGACGTTTGAGGGAAGAAGTGAGAAGGAAAAGTCCAACGCTGCATTTGTCCAATGATGATTTCATTCTCCATGACAATATCCCCCCCCCCCTCCTCCCCCGGTCTATACCCCTGTAACTTTTTACTCTACCCAGAAATAAGGGGTTGCTAGGAAAGAAGAGTTCCAGAAATGTTTCCAGAGGTGACAGAGGCGCTGGGAGTGCACTTCGAGGGAGGGAACTTCAACTGGGTGATTAGATAAGCCTATACTTTTTTTTCCAGCAGTCTGGGAACTTTTTGTTAGCATTTCGTATGCCTTATAAAGTGTCTTGAATAATTCCTTTCTCATATTCTGATAATCAAAGCTTAGATTTGCCAGATGCAAGTTTGTTGCAAAAGTTATTTGCTTGATATATGTTTCAGGTAATATATTCGATACAATGCTCACCCCGATGTCCTGATTGAGTGAGGCTTACAGCCTTTGCCCCCGAGACTGTAAACTGTTTGCAGTCCTAGTACATGAATCTATCACCAGTCTTCATAATTTTGTATTCGCTGAGGTTATGTTCTAGCAGCCACTTGTCAGACCAGATCTTCAGCCTGTCCAAGTTCATTTTTAGACTTTCCGATCCTTACTTGTTTTTATTCTCCATATTAGCTCCACATCATTTATACACAGGGAGGCTTCTGACTTTATTCATTCTATCATGTCATTAATTTTTATATATAAAAATAGTTATTGTGGGAAAATCCTATTTTTCAGTATGAATAACTACGATACCACGGGTTTGTTTGGAATCGTGTCATTACGATTTCGTGAGTCAATAATTGTACATTTGTAAGGAGGGAGTGAGAGGATACCTTTGCTGTCTTGGGGAAAGTCACTGTAGAGCTCCGATAGATATTGTTCATTAGCAATAATTTTTTTACAAAAAATTTGTGCGGAGAATGGCAACAGGAAATGACATTTCCCTGCTGTCCACAGCTGGTAGTCCATAAACTCTGCGCCACTTCCTGGAGGTAAAGAAGGTGGAAACTGCGGGACTGATGCGGTGGAAAGTGTCTAGGTGACTGAATTCACCGTTAACTACTTTCTTTGCCATAAGTTTCTTCTGTTGGAGAAGACAGAACTAGTGGATAAGAAATAGAAACTGAGTAATATAGACAGCGATGTCAGTAAGTCCAGCTCTAAGGAAACCGAGACATTCAACCAGTACCTCGACACTGTTGCATACTAGGATGGACAGTACTGTGCCAGGTTGCCGTGAAAGTTAAACAAGCCACTCTTACCCCCTAGTTATCGCATGGCTTACAGCCAGATGAAGGCTCAGGTTCGTGAGATAGGAGAGAGCCCAGAACTGCTGACGGTTTATGACAAGATCATACACGAGCAGTTAGATAACTGCTTCATTGAGGAGGTGATCAACGAGAAGCCTCCAAAAGGTCTCCTGCACCATGGGGTCAAAAAAGATTCTGAATCTATCCCTTGACAAGTCGTGTATAATTGCAGCACAC
Source organism: Cherax quadricarinatus (assembly GCF_038502225.1). Taxonomy (NCBI): domain Eukaryota; kingdom Metazoa; phylum Arthropoda; class Malacostraca; order Decapoda; family Parastacidae; genus Cherax; species Cherax quadricarinatus. The sequence goes on along the minus strand of NC_091316.1, from coordinate 36,987,598 downwards.
GTGCGCTTAGAGATATGCGTGATGACGGGACCTTTCCTGACAGAGAAGTTAGGCGATGTGTTAATTAAATTTCACTCTAACCCTTATGCCATCATGGCCGATGTCTCGAAAACTTTCTAGAGATTGAGTTTACAAGAGGATGACCGAGATTACACTCGCTTCCTGTGGACATAAACTTCCCGATGACTTACAGAGTCCTCTCAAAACATATTGTTTCAGGTCAGTATTATTCGGTGCTATTTCTTCACCCTTCCTACTCGCGTCCACTTAACACTGGTCCAAGCTCTCTTAAAAACGTTTTGAGCAAGAGTTTCTATGTAGATGATCTTCAAGAAACCTTGGCTACCGTGGACGATTTAAAGATAGTTCCTTTATGACGAGGCAAACAAAGGAAATGACTAGCGCCAACATGCCACTCAGAGGACGGAATATGAATTCAGCCACGTTGAAGGCAGTCACAATGTCGGATTTTTCTGAAGCTGAGGTGCCGGATTGTAGTAACATGCATGAGCTCTTACGGCATACAAAGAAGACGTTTCATCGTAAACATGTTGACCTAGAAGAATTCATGACAGTTTGACTGAAGTCGAGAACAGGATTAATAACCGACCTCTGACGAAAGTCAGAGATGATCTAGACAACTTAGAAATGTTGACGTCATCTTATTTGATATGTGGACGTCGTGTCGATCCTGTACCTCTAATGCGAGACAGTGGTATATTAGAAGATCCTAACTACCTTGAGCCCGACCAACTCAGAAGGAAGCTCCAACACCTTAACTCTCTCATTGAAGACTGGGAGGTCGGGCGTGAGGATTACCTTGCCTCACTGAGGAAACGCTGCTGTGGGGCTGAGGCCCCTGATAACAAACTGTAACTTCAACTTGGTAATATACTGATAATTGATTATGATAGCCCGAGGTCGAGATGGCTGTTTGGAAAGATTGTAGCCATGCACCCAAATGGGGGTAGTATAGTCAAACAGTAAATGTCTTAGGCTGCTGTTCACACCGAGACCATCGACATGTTGGTGCCACTTGAAACTGACCACTCAGGTGGCCCCAGCGGCCGATAAGCATCCTCAGCGCAAAACAGCAGCGGTGGTTAGACGACGTATCAAGGGAATCACAGACAATGACCACGTATGACCAGGTCAAAGAACCCCCTCCTCCCATGTGTGGAAAAATGTGACGGTACTTTTGTAAGTGAATAAGGAGAGGGCTGGTGACGTATTGCGACTCTGCCAGAAATCCGCCATGAACCTTGAATGGAAACCTAATTAGTCGTAAAACTCTAACCTGTTTTGAGATTGTAGTTTACACAGATAACTTACGCTAATTCAAAGTTTATTCTCTATAAGGATTACAATGCTGAGTTTACAGAATTTGGTTATTGTGTGGTTTACATGTAGTAAAATAATAATTACAGAGTGTACCACTAGAACACCTAGCATGGCTAGGTATTACAGAGTGTACCACTAGAACACCTAGCATGGCTAGGCATTTCGGGCAGACTTAGTTTAATTCTTAATTTTAAAATATTACAAATTATGAGGTAAGTTGGTATTATGGCTAAGTGACTAAATACTAGTTTGTGAGTTTAGCAATGTGAATGCTTTTGTTTTGGCACAGCTCCTGGCCCCGACTCATCGCTACTCGCTACTTTGTCCACACTCTCTCCCTGCTCCAAGAGCTTTATCACACCTCTTCTTAAAGCTATGAATGGATCTTGCCTCCACTACTTCATTCTCCAGACTGTTTCACTTTCTGACAACTTTAATTCTGAAGAATACTTCCTAATATCCCTTTGACTCATCTGAGTTCTTAACCTCTTGTTGTGTCCCCTTTTTCCTATGTCCCATCTTCGAAACATCTGGCCCTGTCCACTTTGTCAATTCCTCTCAATATTTTATACGTCGTTATCATATCCCCCTTATCCTTCCTGTCCTCCAGTGTTGTCAGGTTGAGTTCCCTTAACCTTTCCTCGTAGGACATACCCCGTAGCTATGGGACTAGTGTTGTTGCAAACTTTTGCAATGTCTAGAGTTTCTTAACGTGCTTGACCATTCGTGGGTTCCATACTGGTGCTGCATACCACAATATGAGCCTGACGTACACTGTGTACAGTGTCAGGAATGGCTCCTTGCTTAGATGTTGAAACACAATTCCTAGGTTTGCCAGGTTTCCATATGTTGCAACAGTTATTTGGTTAATGTGCAAATCACATATGCTCAGTAAAATGCTCTTCCAATATACTTTACATTTTGCAGTATTTGACCCCCTAGGCTGTACTCTATCTGCGGTCTTCTTTCTTCTTCCCCAATATTAATGGCATTGCACTTGGAGGGGTAAACTCCAGGAGCCTGTTGTCGGACCAGGCTTGCAGCCAGTCCAGATCCCCTTGTAGTCTTATCTGAGCCTCCTCTGCTTATAGTCTCCTCCTTAATTTCACATCGTCTGCGATCAGTGACGCCTCTGAATCTATCCCTTCCCTCATGGCATTCGCATATACAAGAAACAACACCAGATCTAGGACTGACCCTTGCGGAACCCCTCTTTACTCATGCGCCCATTCCAACACCACGTACTAGCGCTCGTTGTTTCTTTCCTGTCAGGTATCCCCTGATTCGTTGCTGTGCCCTCCTTTCTATTCCTGTCTGCTTCTCCAGCTTTTGAACTATACAAGTCAGTGACACTTGTCTGTAGTTTAATGCTGCATGTCAGACAGTTACTCTGTTTCGATAGTACTGAAGACTTGTTTGTGGCACACACAGTGCCTCTGCTCTCTCTCTCGCAAGATCCGGGGAGAGATGTTATCTGGGCCCACCTCCTTCGAGGTATCTAGTCCACCAAATCGTTTATTCACCTCCTCATCGGTTGTGTGCAGTGTGTCCAGCACTTGCTGGTGTATCTTACTGCCTCGTCTTGCTGGAAACCTTTCTGTCTCCACTGTGAATACCTCCCTAAATCTTATGCTAGTCTTTTTACATAATTCTTTGTCGTGTCTTGTGATCTCTCTTCTTTTCTTCCTCAACTTTTTTGACGGTTGTTTTCCTCCTGATGTAACTGTTTAACAACTTTAGATCATATATGGCTTTTGATGCTATGTTATTCTTGAATGTTTGCCGGAGCCTCTCTCCTTATCCATGCATATCCGTTTCTGGCATTTCAGCTTAACACACTGTTTTCCCGAGTCCTTTGCCTTCTATACTTTTCTCATGGTCTAGCACATTTGTCTTTGGCTTCTCCACACCTCCGGGAACCATGCGCTCACTCTGATCTTCCCATTGTTTCTGTTGCCCCTTTAGTGAGACCTCGCGTGCCTCCCTGCACTTTGTGGTCACGTGTTCCATCATTTCATTCACTGTCTTTCCTTCTAGTTCTCTCTCCTGCTGCGACTCGTGCAGGAATTGCCTCGTACCTGTGTAGTCCCTTGTGTGAGTGAACTCATCTATTTGTTGTTGAAGGGGTCGAAAGAGAGATGGAGAGAGAGAGAGAGAGATGCATTTTGGGAAAGGTAATGTATACTGGTATGTATGGTATACTGGTATGTATGAATGAGTTACAAATCATGGTGGGTGATGGTACTGGTGGTGGTGGCTGTAATGGCTGTTGTGGTGTTGCTGGTAGTGGTGTTAGTGGTAGTACCAGTAGTCTTGGTTGCGGTAGTGCTGGTAGAGGCGACATGTCCCGGTGGTGGTTGTGGTGTTAGTTATCAGGCGAGGATGGTGGTTGTTGTAGTAGTGCTGGTAGCAGTAGTGATGGTTATGGTACTGCTGGTAGAAGTAGAAGTGGTGGAGGTGGCAACAGTAGTGATGGTGAAGGTGATGGAAGTAGTGGCGGTGGATGTGGTGGCAGTAGTGGTGGTGTAGGTGGTGGCAGTAGTGCTGGTGGACGTGGTAGCAGTAGTTGTGGTGGAGGTGGTGGCAGTAATCGTGGTGGTGGTGACAGTAGTGGTGGTGGTGGCGGTAGTGGTGGTGGAGGTGGTGGCAGTAGTGGTGGTGGAGGTGTTGGCAGTAGTGGTGGTGGAGGTGGTGGCTGTAGTGGTGGCGAAGGTGGTGGCAGTATTGGTGTTGGAGGTGTTGGCAGTAGTGGTGGTGGAGGTGGTGGCAGTAGTGGAGGCGGTGGCAGTAGTGGTGGTGGTGGTAGTGGTGGCGGAGGTGGTGGCAGTATTGGTGGTGGAGGTGTTGGCAGTAGTGGTGGTGGAGGTGGTGGCAGTAGTGGTGGTGGAGGTGGTGGCAGTAGTGGTGGTGGAGGTGTTGGCAGTAGTAGTGGTGGAGGTGGTGGCAGCAGTGGTGGTGGAGGTGGTGGCAGTAGTGGTGGTGGAGGTGGTGGCAGTAGTGGTGGTGGAGGTGGTGGCAGTAGTGGTTGTGGAGGTGGTGGCAGTAGTGGTGATGGAGGTGGTGGCAGTAGTGGTGGTGGAGGTGATGGCAGTAGTGGTGGTGGAGGTTGTGGCAGTAGTGGTGGTGGAGATGGTGGCAATAGTGGAGGTGAGGGAGGTGGCAGTAATGGTGGCGAGGGTGGTGGCAGTAGCGGCGGTGGAGGTGGTGGCAGTAGTGGTGGTGGAGGTGGTGGCAGTAGTGGTGGTGGAGGTGGTGGCAGTAGTGGTGGTGGAGGTTGCGGCAGTAGTGGTGGTGGAGGTTGTGGCAGTAGTGGTGGTGGAGATGGTGGCAGTAGTGGTGGTGAGGGTGGTAGCAGTAGTGGTGGTGGAGGTAGTGGCAGTAGTGGTGGTGAGGGTGGTGGCAGTAGTGGTGGTGGAGGTGGTGGCAGTAGTGGTGGTGGTGGTGGCAGTAGTGGTGGTGGAAGTGGTGGCAGTAGTGGTGGTGGAGGTGGTTGCAGTAGTGGTGGTGGAGGTTGTGGCAGTAGTGGTGGTGGAGGTGGTTGCAGTAGTGGTGGTGAAGGTGGTGGTAGTAGTGGTGGTGGAGGTGGTTGCAGTAGTGATGGTGAAGGTGATGGCAGTAGTGATGGTGAAGGTGATGGCAGTAGTGATGGTGAAGTTGGTGGCAGTAGTGGTGGTGGAGGTGGTTGCAGTAGTGATGGTGAAGGTGGTGGCAGTAGTGGTGGTGAAGGTGGTTGCAGTAGTGGTGGTGGAGGTGGTGGCAGTAGTGGTGGTGGAAGTGGTGGCAGTAGTGTTGGTGGAGGTGGTGGCAGTAGTAGTAGTGGTGGTGGTGGTGGTGGCAGTAGTGGTGGCAGTAGTGGTGGCAGTAGTGGTGGCAGTAGTGGTGGTGGAGGTGGTGGAAGTAGTGGTGGTGGAGGTGGTGGCAGTAGTGGTGGTGTAGGTGGTGGCAGTAGTGGTGGTGGAGGTGGTGGCAGTAGTGGTGGTGGAAGTTGTGGCAGTAGTGGTGGTGGAGGTGGTGGCAGTAGTGGTGGTGGAGGTGGTTGCAGTAGTGGTGGTGAAGGTGGTGGCAGTAGTGGTGGTGGAGGTGGTGGCAGTAGTGGTGGTGGAGGTGGTGGCAGTAGTGGTGGTGAAGGTGGTGGTAGTAGTGGTGGTGGAGGCGGTTGCAGTAGTGATGGTGAAGGTGGTGGCAGTAGTGATGGTGAAGGTGGTGGCAGTAGTGATGGTGAAGGTGGTGGCAGTAGTGGTGGTGGAGGTTGTTGCAGTAGTGGTGGTGGAGGTGGTGGCAGTAGTGGTGGTGGAGGTGGTGGCAGTAGTGGTGGTGGAGGTGGTGGCAGTAGTGGTGGTGAAGGTGGTGGCAGTAGTGGTGGTGGAGGTGGTTGCAGTAGTGATGGTGAAGGTGGTGGCAGTAGTGATGGTGAAGGTGGTGGTAGTAGTGGTGGTGAAGGTGGTGGCAGTAGTGGTGGTGGAGGTGGTTGCAGTAGTGATGGTGAAGGTGGTGACAGTAGTGGTGGTGGAGGTGGTTGCAGTAGTGGTAGTGGAGGTGGTGGAAGTAGTGGTGGTGGAGGTGGTGGCATTAGTGGTGGTGGAGGGGGTGGCAATAGTGGTGTTGGAGGTGGTGGTGGTGGCAGTAGTGGTGGCAGTAGTGGTGGCAGTAGTGGTGGTGGAGGTGGTGGCAGTAGTGGTGGTGGAGATGGTGGCAGTAGTAGTGGTGGAAGTGGTGGCAGTAGTGGTGGTGAAGGTGGTGGCAGTAGTGGTGGTGAAGGTGGTGGCAGTAGTGGTGGTGGTGGAGGTGGTGGCAGTACTGGTGGTGAAGGTGGTGGCAGTAGTGGTGGTGAAGGTGGTGGCAGGAGTGGTGGTGAAGGTGGTGGCAGTAGTGGTGGTGAAGGTGGTGGCAGTAGTGGTGGTGAAGGTGGTGGCAGTAGTGGTGGTGAAGGTGGTGGCAGTAGTGGTGGTGAAGGTGGTGGCAGTAGTGGTGGTGAAGGTGGTGGCAGTAGTGGTGGTGAAGGTGGTGGCAGTAGTGGTGGTGGAGATGGTGGCAGTAGTAGTGGTGGAAGTGGTGGCAGTAGTGGTGGTGAAGGTGGTGGCAGTAGTGGTGGTGAAGGTGGTGGCAGTAGTGGTGGTGAAGGTGGTGGCAGTAGTGGTGGTGAAGGTGGTGGCAGTAGTGGTGGTGAAGATGGTGGCAGTAGTGGTGGTGGAGGTGGTGGCAGTAGTGGTGGTGGAGGTGGTGGCAGTAGTGGTGGTGAAGGTAGTGGCAGTAGTGGTGGTGAAGGTGGTGGCAGTAGTGGTGGTGAAGGTGGTGGCAGTAGTGGTGGTGAAGGTGATGGAGGTGGTGGCAGTAGTGGTGGTGGAGGTGGTGGCAGTAGTGGAAATGGTTAAGGTGGCAGTAGTGGTGGTGAAGGTGGCATTAGTGGTGGTGAAGGTGGCAGTAGTGGTGGTGAAGGTGGCAGTAGTGGTGGTGAAGGTGGCAGTAGTGGTGGTGAAGGTGGCAGTAGTGGTGGTGAAGGTGGCAGTAGTGGTGGTGAAGGTGGCAGTAGTGGTGGTGAAGGTGGCAGTAGTGGTGGTGAAGGTGGCAGTAGTGGTGGTGAAGGTGGCAGTAGTGGTGGTCAAGGTGGCAGTAGTGGTGGTGAAGGTGGTGGCAGTAGTGGTGGTGAAGGTGGCAGTAGTGGTGGTGAAGGTGGCAGTAGTGGTGGTGAAGGTGGCAGTAGTGGTGGTGAAGGTGGTCGTAGTGGTGGTGAAGGTGGCAGTAGTGGTGGTGAAGGTGGCAGTAGTGGTGGTGAAGGTGGCAGTAGTGGTGGTCAAGGTGGCAGTAGTGGTGGTGAAGGTGGCAGTAGTGGTGGTGAAGGTGGTTGCAGTAGTGGTGGTGAAGGTGGCAGTAGTGGTGGTGAAGGTGGCAGTAGTGGTGGTGAAGGTGGCAGTAGTGGTGGTGAAGGTGGCAGTAGTGGTGGTGAAGGTGGCAGTAGTGGTGGTGAAGGTGGCAGTAGTGGTGGTGAAGGTGGCAGTAGTGGTGGTGAATGTGGCAGTAGTGGTGGTGAAGGTGGCAGTAGTGGTGGTGAAGGTGGCAGTAGTGGTGGTGAAGGTGGCAGTAGTGGTGGTGAAGGTGGCAGTAGTGGTGGTGAAGGTGGCAGTAGTGGTGGTGAAGGTGGCAGTAGTGGTGGTGAAGGTGGCAGTAGTGGTGGTGAAGGTGGCAGTAGTGGTGGTGAATGTGGCAGTAGTGGTGGTGAAGGTGGCAGTAGTGGTGGTGAAGGTGGCAGTAGTGGTGGTGAAGGTGGCAGTAGTGGTGGTGAAGGTGGCAGTAGTGGTGGTGAAGGTGGCAGTAGTGGTGGTGAAGGTGGCAGTAGTGGTGGTGAAGGTGGCAGTAGTGGTGGTCAAGGTGGCAGTAGTGGTGGTGAATGTGGCAGTAGTGGTGGTGAAGGTGGCAGTAGTGGTGGTGAAGGTGGCAGTAGTGGTGGTGAAGGTGGCAGTAGTGGTGGTGAAGGTGGCAGTAGTGGTGGTGAAGGTGGCAGTAGTGGTGGTGAAGGTGGCAGTAGTGGTGGTGAAGGTGGCAGTAGTGGTGGTGAAGGTGGCAGTAGTGGTGGTGAAGGTGGCAGTAGTGGTGGTGAAGGTGGCAGTAGTGGTGGTGAAGGTGGCAGTAGTGGTGGTCAAGGTGGCAGTAGTGGTGGTGAAGGTGGCAGTAGTGGTGGTGAAGGTGGCAGTAGTGGTGGTGAAGGTGGCAGTAGTGGTGGTCAAGGTGGCAGTAGTGGTGGTGAAGGTGGCAGTAGTGGTGGTGAAGGTGGCAGTAGTGGTGGTGAAGGTGGCAGTAGTGGTGGTGAAGGTGGCAGTAGTGGTGGTGAAGGTGGCAGTAGTGGTGGTGAAGGTGGCAGTAGTGGTGGTGAAGGTGGCAGTAGTGGTGGTGAAGGTGGCAGTAGTGGTGGTCAAGGTGGCAGTAGTGGTGGTGAAGGTGGTGTTAGTGACGAAATAAGAACGGATGAATATTTTTTTAAGAATAAAGACTAAGAGGGAAATAAAGAAAATAAATGAAGATAATAACAGAAAAATAAGATGAGACGAGTGGTCCCACAGGTGGTCGTTGTCGTCTGGCGACCCCCGGGTGGTCGTTGTCGTCTGGCGACCCCCGGGTGGTCGTTGTCGTCTGGCGACCCCCGGGTGGTCGTTGTCGTCTGGCGACCCCCGGGTGGTCGTTGTCGTCTGGCGACCCCCGGGTGGTCGTTGTCGTCTGGCGACCCCCGGGTGGTCGTTGTCGTCTGGCGACCCCCGGGTGGTCGTTGTCGTCTGGCGACCCCCGGGTGGTCGTTGTCGTCTGGCGACCCCCGGGTGGTCGTTGTCGTCTGGCGACCCCCGGGTGGTCGTTGTCGTCTGGCGACCCCCGGGTGGTCGTTGTCGTCTGGCGACCCCCGGGTGGTCGTTGTCGTCTGGCGACCCTCGGGTGGTCGTTGTCGTCTGGCGACCCCCGTGTGGTCGTTGTCGTCTGGCGACCCCCGGGTGGTCGTTGTCGTCTGGCGACCCTCGGGTGGTCGTTGTCGTCTGGCGACCCCCGGGTGGTCGTTGTCGTCTGGCGACCCCCGGGTGGTCGTTGTCGTCTGGCGACCCCCGGGTGGTCGTTGTCGTCTGGCGACCCCCGGGTGGTCGTTGTCGTCTGGCGACCCCCGGGTGGTCGTTGTCGTCTGGCGACCCCCGGGTGGTCGTTGTCGTCTGGCGACCCCCGGGTGGTCGTTGTCGTCTGGCGACCCCCGGGTGGTCGTTGTCGTCTGGCGACCCCCGGGTGGTCGTTGTCGTCTGGCGACCCCCGGGTGGTCGTTGTCGTCTGGCGACCCCCGGTGGTCGTTGTCGTCTGGCGACCCCCGGGTGGTCGTTGTCGTCTGGCGACCCTCGGGTGGTCGTTGTCGTCTGGCGACCCCCGTGTGGTCGTTGTCATCTGGCGACCCCCGGGTGGTCGTTGTCGTCTGGCGACCCTCGGGTGGTCGTTGTCGTCTGGCGACCCCCGGGTGGTCGTTGTCGTCTGGCGACCCCCGGGTGGTCGTTGTCGTCTGGCGACCCCCGGGTGGTCGTTGTCGTCTGGCGACCCCCGGGTGGTCGTTGTCGTCTGGTGACCCCCGGGTGGTCGTTGTCGTCTGGTGACCCCCGGGTGGTCGTTGTCGTCTGGTGACCCCTGGGTGGTCGTTGTCGTCTGGCGACCCCCGGGTGGTCGTTGTCGTCTGGTGACCCCTGGGTGGTCGTTGTCGTCTGGTGACCCCCGGGTGGTCGTTGTCGTCTGGTGACCCCCGGGTCTTACCTGGACGAGCAACACCTGGGGAACACCTCTGCACCAGACCACCAGGGGTCAAAAATAGTCGTTTTCATTAATTAATAACAGCTGTGAGAACAACACCTGTGAGTTAATAACAGCTGTTAGAACAACATCTCTGAGTTAATAACAGCTGTGAGAACAACATCTCTGTGTTAATAACAGCTGTGAGAACAACATCTCTGAGTTAATAACAGCTGTGAGAACAACATCTCTGTGTTAATAACAGCTGTGAGAACAACATCTCTGAGTTAATAACAGCTGTGAGAACAACATCTCTGTGTTAATAACAGCTGTGAGAACAACATCTCTGAGTTAATAACAGCTGTGAGAACAACATCTCTGAGTTAATAACAGCTGTGAGAACAACATCTCTGAGTTAATAACAGCTGTTAGAACAACATCTCTGAGTTAATAACAGCTGTGAGAACAACATCTCTGTGTTAATAACAGCTGTGAGAACAACATCTCTGAGTTAATAACAGCTGTGAGAACAACATCTCTGAGTTAATAACAGCTGTGAGAACAACATCTCTGAGTTAATAACAGCTGTTAGAACAACATCTCTGAGATAATAACAGCTGTTAGAACAACATCTCTGAGTTAATAACAGCTGTGAGAACAACATCTCTGAGTTAATAACAGCTGTGAGAACAACACCTCTGAGTTAATAACAGCTGTGAGAACAACATCTCTGAGTTAATAACAGCTGTGAGAACAACACCTCTGAGTTAATAACAGCTGTGAGAACAACACCTGTGAATTAATAACAGCTGTGAGAACAACACCTGTGAATTAATGGTCACTACTAAGTTCAACACAGACAAGGTGGCATGAACACGAGTGAACACATGATTGAGAAGGTGAGACATATGTTAGACAAGGTGACATAAACATGATAGACAAAGTGCCACATGCGTGATTGACAAGGTGACACATGATACCCACCGTGACACATACTTGATATGAAAGGTGACTCAAACAGAACTGACTGAGAGGTAAATGCATGATTGAGCTCACCAAAACATAATTGAAATCCTGGCAAATACATGACTAAAAAGATGACACATACAAGACGACACATACAAGATGATACATACAAGATAATACATACAAGATGACACAAGATGACACATACAAGATAACACATACAAGATGACACATACAAGATGACACATACAAGATGACACATACAAGATGACACATACAAGATGATACATACAAGATGACACATACAAGATGACACATACAAGATGACACATACAAGATGATACATACAAGATGATACATACAAGATGACGCATACAAGATGACACATACAAGATGACACATACAAGATGATACATACAAGATGACACATAAAAGATGGCACATACAAGATGATACATACAAGATGACACATACAAGATGACACATACAAGATGACGCATACAAGATGACACATACAAGATGACACATACAAGATGATACATACAAGATGACACATACAAGATGACACATACAAGATGACACATACAAGATGATACATACAAGATGACACATACAAGATGACACATACAAGATGACACATACAAGATGATACATACAAGATGACACATACAAGATGACGCATACAAGATGACACATACAAGATGACACATACAAGATGATACATACAAGATGACACATACAAGATGACACATACAAGATGACACATACAAGATGATACATACAAGATGACACATACAAGATGACACATACAAGATGACACATACAAGATGACACATACAAGATGACACATACAAGATAACACATACAAGATGACACATACAAGATAACACATACAAGATGACACATACAAGATGACACATACAAGATAACACACACAAGATGACACATACAAGATGACACATACAAGATGACACATACAAGATGACACATACAAGATAACACATACAAGATGACACATACAAGATAACACATACAAGATGACACATACAAGATAACACATACAAGATGACACATACAAGATAACACATACAAGATAACACATACAAGATGACACATACAAGATAACACATACAAGATGACACATACAAGATAACACATACAAGATAACACATACAAGATGACACATACAAGATAACACATACAAGATGACACATACAAGATAACACATACAAGATGACACATACAAGATGACACATACAAGATGACACATACAAGATAACACATACAAGATAACACATACAAGATGACACATACAAGATAACACATACAAGATAACACTTACAAGATAACACATACAAGATGACACATTCAAGATAACACATACAAGATGACACATACAAGATAACACATACAAGATGACACATACAAGATAACACATACAAGATGACACATACAAGATAACACATACAAGATGACACATACAAGATAACACATACAAGATGACACATATAAGATGACGTATGCAAGATAACACATACAAGATGACACATACAAGATGACACATACAAGATGACACATACAAGATGACGCATACAAGATAACACATACAAGATAACACATACAAGATGACACAAGATGACACATACAAGATGACACATACAAGATGATACATACAGGATGACACATGCAAGATGACACATACAAGATGACACATACAAGATGACACATACAAGATGACACATACAAGAGGACACATACAAGATGACACATACAAGATGACACATACAAGATGACACATACAAGATGACACATACAAGATGACACATACAAGATGACACATACAAGATGACACATACAAGATGACACATACAAGATGACACATACAAGTGGACACATACAAGATGACACATACAAGATGACACATACAAGATGACACATACAAGATGACGCATACAAGATGACACATACAAGATGACACATACAAGATGACACATACAAGATGACACATACAAGATGACACATACAAGATGACACATACAAGATAACACATACAAGATGACACATACAAGATGACACATACAAGATGACACATACAAGATGACACATACAAGATGACACATTCGAGATGACACATACAAGATGACACAAACAAGATGACACACACAAGATGACACATACAAGATGACACATACAAGGTGACACATACAAGATGACACATACAAGATGACACATACAAGATGACACATACAAGATAAAACATACAAGATGACACAAGATGACACATACAAGATGACACATACAAGATGACACATAGAAGATGACACATTCAAGATGACACATACAAGATGACACATACAAGATGTCACATACAAGTTGACCCATACAAGATGACGCATACAAGATGACACATACAAGATGACACATACAAGATGACTCATACAAGGTGACACAAGATGACACATACAAGATAACACATACAAGATGACACATACAAGATGACACATACAAGATGACGCATACAAGATGACGCATACAAGATGACACATACAAGATGACACATACAAGATGACACATACAAGATGACGCATACAAGATGACGCATACAAGATGACACATACAAGATGACACATACAAGATGACACATACAAGATGACACATACAAGATGACACATACAAGATGACGCATACAAGATAACACATACAAGATGACATATACAAGATGACACATACAAGTTGACACATACAAGATAACACATACAAGATGACACAAGATGACACATACAAGATGACACTTACAAGATGATACATACAGCATGACACATGCAAGATGACACATACAAGATGACACATACAAGATAACACATACAAGATGACACATACAAGATGACAAATACAAGATGACAAATACAAGATGACACATACAAGAGGACATATACAAGATGACACATACAAGATGACACATACAAGAGGACACATACAAGATGACACATACAAGAGGACACATACAAGATGACAAATACAAGATGACAAATACAAGATGACACATACAAGATGACACATACAAGAGGACACATACAAGATGACACATACAAGAGGACACATACAAGAGGACACATACAAGAGGACACATACAAGATGACACATACAAGATGACACATACAAGAGGACACATACAAGATGACACATACAAGAGGACACATACAAGATGACAAATACAAGATGACAAATACAAGATGACACATACAAGAGGACACATACAAGATGACACATACAAGAGGACACATACAAGATGACACATACAAGATGACGCATACAAGAGGACACGTACAAGATGACACATACAAGATAACACATTCAAGATGACACATACAAGATGACATATACAAGATGACTCATACAAGATGACACATACTAGAGGACACCTACAAGAGGACACATACAAGATGACACATACAAGATGACACATACAAGATGACACATACAAGATGACACATACAAGATGACACATACAAGATGACACATGCAAGATGTCACATACAAGATGACACATACAAGATGACACATACAAGATGACACATACAAGATAACACATACAAGATGACACATACAAGATAACACATACAAAATGACACATGCAAGATGACACATACAAGATGACACATTCAAGATGACACATACAAGATGACACATACAAGATGACACACACAAGATGACACATACAAGATGACACATACAAGATGACACATACAAGATGACACATACAAGATGACGCATACAAGATGACACATACAAGATGACACATACAAGATGACACATACAAGATGACACATACAAGATGACACATAGAAGATGACACATTCAAGATGACACATACAAGATGACACATACAAGATGTCACATACAAGTTGACCCATACAAGATGACGCATACAAGATGACACATACAAGATGACTCATACAAGGTGACACAAGATGACACATACAAGATAACACATACAAGATAACACATACAAGATGACACATACAAGATGACACATACAAGATGACGCATACAAGATGACGCATACAAGATGACACATACAAGATGACACATACAAGATGACACATACAAGATGACGCATACAAGATGACGCATACAAGATGACACATACAAGATGACACATACAAGATGACACATACAAGATGACACATACAAGATGACACATACAAGATGACGCATACAAGATAACACATACAAGATGACATATACAAGATGACACATACAAGTTGACACATACAAGATAACACATACAAGATGACACAAGATGACACATACAAGATGACACTTACAAGATGATACATACAGCATGACACATGCAAGATGACACATACAAGATGACACATACAAGATAACACATACAAGATGACACATACAAAATGACAAATACAAGATGGCAAATACAAGATGACACATACAAGAGGACATATACAAGATGACACATACAAGATGACACATACAAGAGGACACATACAAGATGACACATACAAGAGGACACATACAAGATGACAAATACAAGATGACAAATACAAGATGACACATACAAGATGACACATACAAGAGGACACATGCAAGATGACACATACAAGAGGACACATACAAGAGGACACATACAGGAGGACACATACAAGATGACACATACAAGATGACACATACAAGAGGACACATACAAGATGACACATACAAGAGGACACATACAAGATGACAAATACAAGATGACAAATACAAGATGACACATACAAGAGGACACATACAAGATGACACATACAAGAGGACACATACAAGATGACACATACAAGATGACGCATACAAGAGGACACGTACAAGATGACACATACAAGATAACACATACAAGATGACACATACAAGATGACACATACAAGATGACTCATACAAGATGACACATACTAGAGGACACCTACAAGAGGACACATACAAGATGACACATACAAGATGACACATACAAGATGACACATACAAGATGACACATACAAGATGACACATACAAGATGACACATGCAAGATGACACATACAAGATGACACATACAAGATGACACATACAAGATGACACATACAAGATAACACATACAAGATGACACATACAAGATAACAAATACAAAATGACACATGCAAGATGACACATACAAGATGACACATTCAAGATGACACATACAAGATGACACATACAAGATGACACACACAAGATGACACATACAAGATGACACATACAAGATGACACATACAAGATGACACATACAAGATGACGCATACAAGATGACACATACAAGATGACACATACAAGATGACACATACTAGATGACACATACAAGATGACACATACAAGATGACACATACAAGATGACACATACAAGATGACGCATTCAAAATGACACATACAAGATGACACACACAAGATGACACATACAAGGTGACACATACAAGATGACACATACAAGATGACACCTACAAGATGACACATACAAGATGACACATACAAGATGACGCATACAAGATGACACATACAAGATGACACATACAAGATGACACATGCAAGATGACACATACAACATGACACATACAAGATGACACATACTAGATGACACATACAAGATGACGCATACAAGATGACACATACAAGATGACACATACAAGATAACACGTACAAGATGACACAAGATGACACATACAAGATGACACACACAAGATGACACATACAAGATGACACATACAAGATGACACATACAAGATGACACATACAAGATGACGCATACAAGATGACACACACAAGATGACACATATAAGATGACACATACAAGATGACACATACAAGATAACACATACAAGATGACACAAGATGACACATACAAGATGACACACACAAGATGACACATACAAGATGACACATTCAAGATGACACATACAAGATGACACATACAAGATGACACATACAAGATGACACATACAAGATGACGCATACAAGATGACACACACAAGATGACACATACAAGATGACACATACAAGATGACACATACAAGATGACACATGCAAGATGACACACACAAGATGACACATACAAGATGACACATTCAAGATGACACATACAAGATGACACATACAAGATGACACATACAAGATGACGCATACAAGATGACGCATACAAGATGACACATACAAGATGACGCATACAAGATGACACATACAAGATGACACATACAAGATGACACATTCAAGATGACACATACAAGTTGACACATACAAGATGACACATACAAGATGACACATTCAAGATGACACATACAAGTTGACACATACAAGATAACACATACAAAGCAGCGTCAGATATAGTTTCCAAATTCCTGGATCCAATACCTTGTGTCTGGTACCTTGAACAGAACTTCATCAAGATCGTTTGTGCCACATCTATGTTGGTGCCACATCTATGTTGGTGCCACATATTATGTAGACGTTTCGCCCACCAGTGGCTTTATCAATACAATGCAGAATACTGAAGAGGTAGAAGACTAGGTAATGAGTCCCTCAGCCTGGGAGCAGGTGGTCAGTACCACAGTCATGACTACTGTACTGAACACCAGCTCCTAGGCTCAGGGACTGATTCCCTCATCTTCTACCTCTCCAGTCTTCTGTATTGTACTGATGAAGACTGGTTGACAAAACGTCTACATATTAAAGATACCTAGATGTTGCACAAGTGTCTAATGCATCATGTCGTCGGTATCGTAGACCATTGATATCAGTCTCACTCAAGTTACAAATATATTTGTAGTAAATTAATGACTGTAGAAGGTCTAAGTACTGACTTTTTTTTTTTGAAAGATTATTTGAAATGTCTAACGAGATACAAATTATTTTAATAATTATCTGAGAGATCTAGTGATTGCATAATTGATCTAATGAACAGTTAGTTTGCCAAACCAATAACTGATGAATCTGAAGATGGTACGATTGCCCCGTAATGATTGTCTGATTGGAATAATAGTCTCATTAAGTGATCTTATAATTGTCTGATGGAACCAGTAATTGTTCGACTGATCTAATGACTGACTCGACTAATGATTATTTGATTTGCATATGACTCTCTGAGAGGTGTTATGATTGGCTTAAAGATAAACAGAATCTACAGTAATATTTTGTAGTGGTCACTCGTAGTACAGAGTTTAATGAACCATTGCGATTATTATACGATGGAAAAAAAACACATTGATTCTTCAATACTCTTAAATTTAATAGGATCAAATTACAGCACTTCTTACATGAGGTAGATTACAATAATTGATCAGTGGAAAATTTTAACTGATTACCCTTCAGACATTTCTCTCTTATCTTATGTTAGCCACCCATATTAAAATTCAATTTATCCTCATTTTACTGTTGTTATGAGGTGTCCCTTAAGGAATTGTCAGAGATATTTTCCTTCCGTAAGTTATTCATGCTTATTTTGCTCTTAACTTGAGAAGCTTAATCCGATCGGCTTCAAATTTTCAACACTGGTGTAGGGAAACCAAGGATATAATGTAGGAACACTGGGTACGATCTGTGTCGAATGACCAAAATTGTTGAAAATCATTTCCAGCATCCTGTAAAAGGCTCAGATAACTTCCAAAATCTTCTGCAGCGTAGCTTCATTTTTCGTGAAAGATTTCTCCTAATTCGACGACTAAAGAGACTATAATTAAAGTATTAAGATACATATCTGCCAATTTTAAGTGCAATCTATATGAAATTATGTTTCCCATTTAATCACCTTAAATATTTTCGAGTTGAGTTTTTAAAAGCATCATTATTTAATGACTTACGCATATTATGGTTAGGATAGTACTCAATAGGTTTAGCTTGTTTGAGGGTCAATTTTACATAGCACTACTTGTATGTATATATATATATATATATATATATATATATATATATATATATATATATATATATATATATATATATATATATATATATATATATATATATATATATATATATATATATATATATATATATGGACAGATGGGAAGCAGGTGGGGTGGGACTATACATGTGCATCTACCTTGGCTGATACCTATCTCCAATACACCAGGGAGGAAGGAGGGGCAGCTGCCAGCTTTAGGGAGTCCCAAAAGTCTAGAAAATATGGAGAACTTGCCCATCATTATATGTTTGTTCCCATAGGCTCAGAGACCCTTGGCTCATGGGGAAAGAGTGCATCTAATTTCCTTAAGGAGCTGGGAAAAAGACTCATCAGGGTAACTAGGGATCCCAGGGCAGCTAGTTTTCTGTTCCATCGGCTCAGTGCGGCTGTTCAAAGGGGTAATGCCTGCTGCATTTTGGGCACACGCCCCAGCTCTGAGGAGCTGGATGAGATTTTCGCCTTATAATCGGTGATACACACGTAACAACATGTACCGTATATGCCACCTTTATATTAACAATGTATCTCTTAAATCTTCTGTGCCATATTATGTAATAAAATATTCCTATTGGTAAAAAAAAATAGTTTAAAAGATTTGTAGATGAATGGTTCAGAGAACCGACATGTTGATAAATTAGACACATGTGCAACTGTGTGTGATGAATGGTTTTGAAAACCGACAAGTTGAAGAATTGAGACACTTATGCAACACATGGGAATCTATTGAAGAAACGTTTCGCCACACAGTGGCTTCATCAGTCCAATACAAAGTAGAAATGGGTAAGGAGAGTAGAAGTATGAGGTAATCAGTCCCTCAACCTGGATTCGATGTGTTCAGTCCATCACTCTTGTAGTAAGTGCAGCATAGGGCCAGAGAGGTGGCTTATATACTGCGGTGAGATGAGTTGAAGCAGGAGGAGGCGGGATCTTAGTGGGACCTGCCACTAATGTAAGTAGGTCATCGTCCAAAGGTTTGGGGAAGCGTTGAAGTCTTTGTACCAAGATTCCATGATGTTGCAGTGTCTGACAGATGTGATGAATGATTTCCTCATACTTCTACTCTCCTTACCCATTTCTACTTTATATTGGACTGATGAAGCCACTGTGTGGCGAAACGTTTCTTCAATAAAGATTCCCATGTGTTGCATAAGTGTATCAATTCTTCAACTTGTCGGTTTTCAAAACGATTCATCACATCTGTCAGACACTGCAACATCATGGAATCTTGGTACAAAGACTTCAACGCTTGTCCAACCTTTGGACGACGACCTACTTACACTAGTGGCACGTCCCACTAAGATCCCGCCTCCTCCTGCTTCAACTCATCTCACCGCAGTATATAAGCCACCTCTCTGGCCCTATGCTGCAATCGACACCATGCCTAACTCTTCTAGGGTAGGGTAGGTGCCTGAGCCCGAGCCTTTAGCTCATAAGACTGTCATTCCCATTTGCTCCCTTGGGGCGGGGATGGCAGACCAGAGAGGCCTAGCTTGTGGCTAGGCCTGGGGACAGTTGGTCCCAAAGATGTACTTGTACCTCCTCCCATACTTGTCTGACACTTCCTAAAGAGGGAGCCAAGGCCGGGCCACCACTTGGAAAAGGCCCGGGCCGGGAGAATACCGGTGAATCTTTAATAATAATAATAACCTATGCTGCACTTACTACAGGAGTGATGGACTGAACACATCGAATCCAGGTTGAGGGACTGATTACCTCATACTTCTACTCTCCTTACCCATTTCTACTTTGTATTGGACTGATGAAGCCACTGTGTGGCGAAACGTTTCTTCAATAAAGATTCCCATGTGTTGCATAAGTGTCTCAATTCTTCCACATGTGCAACTCTTGGGTATCTTTATTGAGGAAACGTTTCGCCACACAGTGGCTTCATCAGTCCATACAAAGGAGAATCTTGAAGAACAGGAGGAGAATGAGGTAATCAGTCCCTCAACCTTGAGTCGATGTGGTCAGTCCATCAATCTTGAATAGAATACGGCATACGTGCTGAGAAGGAGCTTATAAACCGTTGGCAGGAAAGGTGCAGAAGTCATAGGTCGTGTAAGTAGGCACGACCTACTTCAACATTGAACAAATGTTACACGATCTATGACTTCTGCACCTCTCCTGCCAACGGTTTATAAGCTCCTTCTCAGCACGTATGCCGTATTCTATTCAAGATTGATGGACTGACCACATCGACTCAAGGTTGAGGGACTGATTACCTCATTCTCCTCCTGTTCTTCAAGATTCTCCTTTGTATGGACTGATGAAGCCACTGTGTGGCGAAACGTTTCCTCAATAAAGATACCCAAGAGTTGCACATGTGTCTAATTTATCAACATGTCGGTTCTCTGAACCATTCATCTACAAACCTGTCAGACACGGCAACTTCTTGGGATCTTAATACTTGGGAAGTCTTCGCTTGCCTAATTCTTGGGCACGACCTACTTCAACATTGAACAAATGTTACACGACCTATGACTTCTGCACCTCTCCTGCCAACGGTTTATAAGCTCCTTCTCAGCACGTATGCCGTATTCTATTCAAGATTGATGGACTGACCACATCGACTCAAGGTTGAGGGACTGATTACCTCATTCTCCTCCTGTTCTTCAAGATTCTCCTTTGTATGGACTGATGAAGCCACTGTGTGGCGAAACGTTTCCTCAATAAAGATACCCAAGAGTTGCACATGTGTCTAATTTATCAGTTTAAAAGATGGGGTGGTAGGGGAAGTGGAATATTCAAACGGCTTCAGGAAGAAATCCAAATATTCCTCCTTGAAGCCTTTTTATCCACTTCTCCGAGGCTATGGGTCCCACAATTTACACCAGAGGTGGACCCCATCCTATATTAAAAAAAAAATATATACATATATATATATATACAAATATATATATATATATATATATATATATATATATATATATATATATATATATATATATATATATATATATATATATATATATATATATATATATATATATATATATACGAAATCATTGCAACACATGCAATAACGTAAGAATACCTCTTGGCATCTCTTTCAAATTGTTTTCCCTGGTGACGTTGCCAGATTTCGAGGATCACGTAGTTACTGGGCTTCCCAATTCGTCAATTTTATTAAAAAATAAGTGATACTGATGTCCCTTTCCATAATTAACCTTATCAGCTTCAAAATTTTATTAAATAGATAGTGATATTAAAGTACCTTTCAGTAACTAATTTTATCAGCTTCAAAATATTAACATCGTGAATACGTAAGAAGGATGATACTATATTAGTTTAGACTGTTTAGGAACAGATTTCAAATTTTTAATAAAAAGAACTTTGGAATCAGTGGCCTTAGAACATTTACTTTTTTTGATACGGTTCAAACTTTGTGTGTTAATGGTTTTTTTTTTTAAGGTAGGTTCTCACTTTGAGATGTAAAATTTTAAGTTCCCAATTTTGGTGAATAAATTGATTTCGTCTTCTGGATAGTATATATTAACTGAAAATATTTTTTGAGCTTTGGATATACTAATTTCCCAATCCTATTTATATTTTTTCACCAAACTGAACTTTCTTAAGAAACACAAAATCAAATGTTTTTTCTTGGCATATTGAAGAGATTTTAAATAGAATGCAACTGCAAAAAGGAAAAAATAATATTGAAAACTTCGATTTTAAGTCGTTTTTAATTTCCACGAACTTTGGGAACTCTTGAACACTTTCACGACTTGATGACAAAGTCATTATAGCCAAAACATATGAACCATTTCCAGTAATATGTTCTCAAAACTTCCTAAACCCTAAGTGGCGTTCCTTCAAATTTCTATTTTGATGATTGAGGAGAGAGAAATTCAATTGTGTAGGTACTGATCTACACATTGTACATATAAAAAGGTGTGATTTTTTTTGTTCTCACTAAATCATATATAAATTCAAATCTGTCCTTTCTGAATTAATTCAATACTAAATGTATGAAGAATCATATGATCCAAATACCACACATTAAGTTTATTTTCTGTACTGGTCATTAACTAAATATGGTATAATAGTTTAAAAGCCTAAAATCGAAGGAATTCTTGTCAAAACTGGATGTGGTTGACGCCGAATATGTTACAATTTATCCGGCTTTCATTGCACAACCACTTCTTGCAGTCCCTCTGCACTAGCCAAATTAGCAGTTAGGTCAGAGTGGCTGCCAGGGCCTCCGGCGACTTTGATGCGAAGTCAGGTTTATGTGTTGGCTAACTGAGTGAGAGCTTGTTTCCAGCTGAATTAATGTTATATTTATTAACCTGGCTGAAATCAAGCTCTCACTAGCCAGCAAAACATATTTTGCTGCTCTATTACACTTTGTATATATTAGTGGAAGGAATATACAGGTACTCGAAAACTACCCATTAAGTTTGCCATTGCCTCTATCATTGATATTTGTTCCATATCTGGCGACTTGTTTTGAGATGAGACACTACAGGCTCATTTTTGTGTGTGTGTATCTGTGATCAAAATATTGTAGCATGTCAAGGAACAATTTTGTCTTGATGCTGTAATTGGGTTACTACTACCGTGCACTGAACATAGTATTACCGGGTGGCGCTTGATGAGGTCACTGTTGGCTGGGTAATGTCACCTGCGCGTGTTAGGCGTTCGGTTACAGAATATACTTTGCAATCTTTGCCCAGACATTTTCTACAGCGCTTCTGAAATATTGTTCGATCTGTTTGCAATGAACATCGTCCTACTTTAACTGCTTCACAGCTTCGTCAGCAGATTCGCAACAGGATAAGATCTAATTCATTTAACACGACTGCTGCTCAGGAAGCTCGTGCTGGTCTTCGTCATCCAATCAAATTCCTTACTCGTAACAGGTGTTGATAATTCTCCGAACGCTTACCTGATAATTCGCTAGTCACAGGGGCAAATGACAGTGAACCAGGTTTATTTCAGGATCAATCTGCTTCACTGGCACTCGAACTAGCGATACTTACACTTGAGCAGACGAGAGAACAACGTGCTTTCTCTAAGAATACAACGGGGAGGAGAGGTGACACTATCGTCATACCTTTGACGAATATTTTAATGTACAAAAATCAGTGTCCCTGATACCTTGTCTTTTTTTTATAGTCAAAGCCTGACTAATTTTTTTAATCATTTGAAAACTAGGCTCGGCCATTGCAGTGCCCAGTCGAGTACTGGGCAACACTTGTTCACATGGCTATGAATGGTAAAACACAGGAATTTCCTATTAGCCTGGGTGAAGAAAGTTTCTTTAATTACAGAGTGAAGGTTACTGTGCTTAGTGCAAATAACTGCATCCCTGCCAATATGGAAATGCGTCAGCCAGGGCAATCGCGTGTAGAATTGGCTAGGCTCAAGTCAAAGACCTTAACAAAGTGGAACAAAGAGGTTCAGTGAATTCTGGTTAATAACTTCCTGTAGTCGGTAGGTCTGGAAATGAGAAATCACATGGAAGATAACATGTTAAGTTCATTTCTGGAGGCAGGCAAATTGGCCGACACCTTCAAGGCCATTCGGTATTTGAGTGAGAGGCTCTCAAAATCTCTTCCAAAAAGTATTGGGGTGATAAAGAACGTCAGAGGAAGAGCTCTGAAGATGGTGAAGACAGAAGCTATGACTGAAATACAGCACAACTCTGAAGACCAGGCAGATACTCTCAGAGACAAGACTACTGCGCGTAGTGCCGTTACTGCCATTATCCCAGCCAGTTTATCTCAGATTGTTTCAAATTCCAAGGACAGTGTTACACAGGTGGTAAGGCGAGTAGGTAAAGGCCTCAAAGCCGATGGGTAACATTTCTCCAGTGTTAAGTATTACGAATTCCCCGGATGAAGAAAATGAATGCATAGTCCTCTCGGTAGTGAACGTCAGATACTTTTAAGGGAATTTGAGCCTCCCGTGTAAGTAAAATTCTTCAGAAATGTAGGGGCTCATTGTTTTCTATTGCATCCCACATCCAATGATCACCTAAAAATGTACTCTTCTAAGCTCTAGGTGAGGCACTTATTACTGTTCTTCTTAAAAATATGACGCTTCTTAATCGTTATAGTTCTCTTTTCCAAATTGTCCAGAAGCAGCTCTGATTATGGTTGTAGCAGTGGCATAGTCCAAGGGTAAACTTTGTGATGAATGGTTTTGAAAACCGACAAGTTGAAGATTGAGACACTTATGCAACGTATGGGAATCTTTATTGAGGAAACGTTTCGCCACACAGTGGCTTCATCAGTCCAACACAAAGCAGAAAGGTGCAAGGAGAGGAGGAGTTTGAGGTAATCAGTCCCTCAGCCTGGAGTCGATGTGTTCAGTCTATCAATCTTGTAGAATGTACAGCATAGGGCCGTAGGCGTGGCTTATATACTGTAGTCAGGTGAGGTGAAGCAGGAGGAGGCGGGGCCATAGTGGTACCATCCACTAGTCGAAGTAGGGATCTTGATACAAAGAATTCTTCAAACTTGTCCAACCTATGGACGAAGACCTACTTAGACTAGTGGATGGTACCACTATGACCCCGCCTCCTCCTGCTTCGCCTCACCTGACTACAGTATATAAGCCAAGTCTACGGCCCTATGCTGTACATTCTACAAGATTGATGGACTGAACACATCGACTCCAGGCAGAGGGACTGATTACCTCAAACACCTCCTCTCCTTACACCTTTCTGCTTCGTGTTGGACTGATAAAGCCACTTTGTAGCGAAACGTTTCCAAAATAAAGATTCCCATATGTTGCTTAAGTGTCTCAATCTTCAAGGGTAAACTTTGTTGAGAATGCAGACCTTACCATGGGAGATCCAAACCTTTGGCTGACAAGTTGTTTGACAATGGCGAAAGCTCCTTCGTCAAACCTTCATGCTCTATGGCCCATAAAACCATCTTTGAGCCGACGCTGTGTCTCTCTAATTGTTACTATTTGAAAAATAATTTTCTCACAAGAAAAACTCCCATTGGTGTGGAGGAAACTAGACACCAATGTCTGACAGGTTAGTCATTCATTCCAAAAGCATTTATAACGCAGATATTGCCGGCAGCTCATAATTCATCTACAGGAGTAACATTTAGGTGTTACCAAAACCATTTACTGAATCCCTAAGTACTATTTTTATTTGTGTGAAAAAAAAATCATGACGAAAACAGTTTACCATTGCTTGCACAACACTTCCTTAAACCGTATACTAATTACAAATAATTTTCGTTTGAATACTAAATATATGTAGTCTTTCAGTTTAGCGATGGATTCACCCATTAGTGCTATCATGACCACCATATACATAGAACATCTGAAGGAAGACAGGCAGCCAATTTACATCACACAATGTGTAAAATTGGTCAGATATGTGGAAGATGTCCTAATCATTTCCCCAAGACTCCCAAACATCCTGAATCTTCTAATCATCATCAATTCCGTGCAACGTTCCATCAAATTCATTACTGAAGATTCCTTACCCAGCTTAAATAAAAATCTATCACAAATCAAAAAATATTTACCTTCCAAATTATCATTTACATCTCAAGGATAGAAGCCAAACTTGGGATCATGAATGAATTATTTAAGATCACGCGGAATCTCTCACACTTCCTCTTCTCTCTAAGAAAAATGTTAATGTATCAATCAAGGTTTTTAAGCAATCTCAATTCTCATGACATTTCATTACAGACTTTACCCAGCAAATACATTGCTCTTCCCATCAACTAAATCCACAATACACCTTCAGATATTTACGATAGCTTAATCAATATTATAATCACCAACATCTCATAAAAAAACATAAAACACTGTGTCAAGAAAAGAAAGCAGATGAGCACCACTGTCATGAGGAGGATGTGGCAAGATTTTTGTAGGTAAAACTTACAGAGAACTAGATACTTGAGTCAGAGAACCTGTTAACGCATGCCAATGTGACGACACAACAAATACATTCTCTCAGCACAGAAACACCAAGAACCACCTAATGAAATTTCCAGAAGAACGTGACAGGCGATGCAAATGATGTTTAGAATCTGCAGTAATAGCCACAGTCAGCAACATTAATCAAAACTAAGGAGCATTCAAAGCCTCCAAAGTCTTAGCAAGGTTAATTAGGTATCCCCGAAGGGGTGCCATTAAGAGATTGCTTGATATATTTTGCTTATTTATCCCAATCGGCTTCAAATTTACAAAAATTGTGTAACAAGAACCTAATTCGTGGAAGAGATGGCAAGTTCGTGTGCCCAATGACCAAAGTTGTTGAATCCATTCTATTTATCCTGGAATGGCTTGGATAACTTCCAAAATCATGAGTGGCGCATTTTAATAATAATATTAATAATATCTTTATTTCTACAACTAAATGTACAGGGTATATAGGCCTAGCTGACATCAATGATATACTACTATATAGAAAGCCGCTTGTTATGCTCAGCATTTCGGGCAAATTAGATCACTTTTATCCCAGGATGCGATCCACATCATTCGACTAACACCCAGGTACCCATTTTACTGATGTGTGAACATGGACAGCAGGTGTCTTAAGGAAACAAGTCTTAATGTTTTCCAGCCGTACCGGGGATTCGATCTCCGGACCTTAGTGTGTGAATTGAGTGCGCTAGCGATCGAGCTTCGAGACACCTAATATCTCAAAAATCTTGTCAAATAATTTAACAACGAAGGAGAGTGAAATTCAGATAAGTAGGTACAGATAAGTAGGTACAGATAAGTAGGTACAGATAAGTAGGTACAGATAAGTAGGTACAGATATCAAAATTGGTATGTGAAAGATTATGAAATTTGTGTTCCCGAAAAATTACGTTAAATAATTTTTAGTTTACCTGTTCTGAACCGCTTCAAGTTTTAATAACTATTGCATCTTAGGGCAAAATATATGTAGCAAAATATTTTAATTTTTTTTTGTAAATTATACGCTTCACGTGACATAAATTATACCTTGTGGGAAGCCGTCTGTGGCTGTTGTTTATTCTGACTCACAATATTTATGTTATCTTACTACTTTATATATGTTAACCTGCCATGAATTAGGAGAAAATATTTCCATCGATACCATGACCTGCAATCTTAACATTCTCTTTGCGACTATCAAATGACTAACGAAAAACCAAATAAACTACATTATGTATTTTATTATGCTTCATAACCTCAAATAATTTTCTAAACGTTAGTAAATCTGTCAGGCAAGAAAGTTCCGTGGTGTATCCTAGTTGAGACTAGTTAAATTATTCTCACTAAGGTGACTTCAGTTATTCTCACTAAGGTGATTTCAGTTATTCTCACTAAGGTGACTTCAATTATTCTTACTAAAGTGACTTCAATTATTCTCACTAAGGAGACTTCAATTATTCTCACTAAGGTGACTTCACTTATTTTTACTAAGGTGACTTCAGTTATTCTCACTAAGGTGACTTCAATTATTCTAAGGTGACTTCAATTATTCTCACTAAGTTGACTTCAATTAATCTCACTAAGGTGACTTCAATTATTCTCACTAAGGTGACTTCAGTTATTCTTACTAAGGTGATTTCAGTTATTCTCACTAAGGTGACTTCAATTATTCTTACTAAAGTGACTTCAATTATTCTCACTAAGGAGACTTCAATTATTCTCACTAAGGTGACTTCAGTTATTTTTACTAAGGTGACTTCAGTTATTCTCACTAAGGTGACTTCAATTATTCTAAGGTAACTTCAGTTATTCTCACTAAGTTGACTTCAGTTAATCTCACTAAGGTGACTTCAATTATTCTCACTAAGGTGACTTCAGTTATTCTCACTAAGGTGACTTCAATTATTCTCACTAAGGTGACTTCAATTATTCTTACTAAGGTGACTTCAACTATTCTCACTAAGGTGACTTCAATTATTCTCACTAAGGTGACTTCAATTATTCTTACTAAGGTGACTTCAATTATTCTCACTAAGGTGACTTCAATTATTCTCACTAAGGAGACTTCAATTATTCTCACTAAGGTGACTTCAGTTATTTTTACTAAGGTGACTTCAGTTATTCTCACTAAGGTGACTTCAATTATTCTAAGGTAACTTCAGTTATTCTCACTAAGTTGACTTCAGTTAATCTCACTAAGGTGACTTCAATTATTCTCACTAAGGTGACTTCAGTTATTCTCACTAAGGTGACTTCAATTATTCTCACTAAGGTGACTTCAATTATTCTTACTAAGGTGACTTCAATTATTCTCACTAAGGTGACTTCAATTATTCTCACTAAGGTGACTTCAATTATTCTTACTAAGGTGACTTCAATTATTCTCACTAAGGTGACTTCAATTATTCTCACTAAGGAGACTTCAATTATTCTCACTAAGGTGACTTCAGTTATTTTTACTAAGGTGACTTCAGTTATTCTCACTAAGGTGACTTCAATTATTCTAAGGTAACTTCAGTTATTCTCACTAAGTTGACTTCAATTATTCTCACTAAGGTTACTTCACTTATTCTCACTAAGGTGACTCCTTATTATAACGGTTGTAATTTATTCAAATAATTTAGGCTGGACATATTGGGTGACAGTTTAATGGTAATGTATTTCCTAAATTGAAGACAGGAATTACATTAACCATCTTCCATGGCTCAGGTATCATACGTGTTTGAAGTGATTATTTGGTTATTTATTAGCTCATGTTCCATCCTGTGTTCTTCAGGTAGTCTTGGAAACACTTCATGGTCCGGGGGACTTATTTTGCCTAATATTTCTTTTATATTCAATTTGTCTTCTAAAATTACATTCACTAAGTGTTTTTTGAAGGTTTCTCATCCTACTGAAACAATTTTTTCATTTCATCCACCATCAGGTGCATCACTGTCACATCCACGATCAGGTGCATCACTGTCACATCCACCATCAGGTGCATCACTGTCACATCCACCATCAGGTGCATCACTGTCACATCCACCATCAGGTGCATCACTGTCACATCCACCATCAGGTGCATCACTGTCACATCCACCATCAGGTGCATCACTGTCATATCCACCATCAGGTGCATCACTGTCACATCCACCATCAGGTGCATCACTGTCACATCCACCATCAGGTGCATCACTGTCACATCCACCATCAGGTGCATCACTGTCACATCCACCATCAGGTGCATCACTGTCACATCCACCATCAGGTGCATCACTGTCACATCCACCATCAGGCGCATCACTGTCACATCCACCATCAGGTGCATCACTGTCACATCCACCATCAGGTGCATCACTGCCATATCCACCATCAGGCGCATCACTGTCACATCCACCATCAGGTGCATCACTGTCACATCCACAATCAGGTGCATCACTGTCACATCCACCATCAGGTGCATCACTGCCACATATACCATCAGGTGCATCACTGCCACATCCACCATCAGGCGCATCACTGTCACATCCACCATCAGGTGCATCACTGTCACATCCACAAACAGGTGCATCACTGTCACATCCACCATCAGGTGCATCACTGTCACATCCACAAACAGGTGCATCACTGCCACATCCACCATCAGGCGCATCACTGTCACATCCACCATCAGGTGCATCACTGTCACATCCACCATCAGGTGCATCACTGTCACATCCACCATCAGGTGCATCACTGCCACATCCACCATCAGGCGCATCACTGTCACATCCACCATCAGGTGCATCACTGTCACATCCACAATCAGGTGCATCACTGTCACATCCACCATCAGGTGCATCACTGTCACATCCACCATCAGGTGCATCACTGTCACATCCACCATCAGGCGCATCACTGCCACATCCACCATCAGGTGCATCACTGTCACATCCACCATCAGGTGCATCACTGTCACATCCACCATCAGGTGCATCACTGTCACATCTACCATCAGGTGCATCACTGTCACATCCACCATCAGGTGCATCACTGCCACATCCACCATCAGGTGCATCACTGTCACATCCACCATCAGGTGCATCACTGCCACATCCACCATCAGGTGCATCACTGTCGCATCCACCATCAGGTGCATCACTGTCACATCCACCATCAGGTGCATCACTGTCACATCCACCATCAGGTGCATCACTGTCACATCCACCATCAGGTGTATCACTGTCACATCCACCATCAGGTGCATCACTGCCACATCCACCATCAGGTGCATCACTGTCGCATCCACCATCAGGTGCATCACTGTCACATCCACCATCAGGTGCATCACTGTCACATCCACCATCAGGTGCATCACTGTCACATCCACCATCAGGTGCATCACTGTCACATCCACCATCAGGTGCATCACTGTCACATCCACCGTCAGGTGCATCACTGTCACATCCACCATCAGGCGCATCACTGTCACATCCACCATCAGGTGCATCACTGTCACATCCACCATCAGGTGCATCACTGTCACATCCACCATCAGGTGCATCACTGTCACATCCATCACTGTCACATCCACCATCAGGTGCATCACTGTCACATCCATCACTGTCACATCCACCATCAGGTGCATCACTGTCACATCCACCATCAGGTGCATCACTGTCACATCCACCATCAGGTGCATCACTGTCACATCCACCATCAGGTGCATCACTGTCACATCCACCATCAGGTGCATCACTGTCACATCCACCATCAGGTGCATCACTGTCACATCCACCATCAGGTGCATCACTGTCACATCCACCATCAGGTGCATCACTGTCACATCCACCATCAGGTGCATCAGTCACATCCACCATCAGTGCATCACTGTCACATCCACCATCAGGTGCATCACTGTCACATCCACCATCAGGTGCATCACTGTCGCATCCACCATCAGGTGCATCACTGTCACATCCACCATCAGGTGCATCACTGTCACATCCACCGTCAGGTGCATCACTGACACATCCACCATCAGGCACATCACTGTCACATCCAGCATCAGGTGCATCACTGTCACATCCACCATCAGGTGCATCACTGTCACATCCACCATCAGGTGCATCACTGTCACATCCATCACTGTCACATCCACCATCAGGTGCATCACTGTCACATCCATCACTGTCACATCCACCATCAGGTGCATCACTGTAACATCCACCATCAGGTGCATCACTGTCACATCCACCATCAGGTGCATCACTGTCACATCCACCATCAGGTGCATCACTGCCACATCCACCATCAGGTGCATCACTGTCACATCCACCATCAGGTCCATCACTGCATCACTGTCACATCCACCATCAGGTGCATCACTGTCACATCCACCATCAGGTGCATCACTGTCACATCACATCCACCATCAGGTGCATCACTGTCACATCACATCCAACATCAGGTGCATCACTGTCACATCCACCATCAGGTGCATCACTGTCACATCCACCATCAGGTGCATCACTGTCACATCCACCATCAGGTGCATCACTGTCACATCCACCATCAGGTGCATCACTGTCACATCCACCATCAGGTGCATCACTGTCACATCCACCATCAGGTGCATCACTGTCACATCCACCATCAGGTGCATCACTGTCACATCCACCATCAGGTGCATCACTGTCACATCCACCATCAGGTGCATCACTGTCACATCCACCATCAGGTGCATCACTGTCACATCCACCATCAGGTGCATCACTGTCACATCCACCATCAGGTGCATCACTGTCACATCCACCATCAGGTGCATCACTGTCACATCCACCATCAGGTGCATCACTGTCACATCCACCATCAGGTGCATCACTGTCACATCCACCATCAGGTGCATCACTGTCACATCCACCATCAGGTGCATCACTGTCACATCCACCATCAGGTGCATCACTGTCACATCCACCATCAGGTGCATCACTGTCACATCCACCATCAGGTGCATCACTGTCACATCCACCATCAGTGCATCACGCATCACTGTCACACTGTCCACCATCAGGTGCATCACTGTCACATCCACAATCAGGTGCATCACTGTCACATCCACCATCAGGTGCATCACTGTCACATCCACCATCAGGTGCATCACTGTCACATCCACCATCAGGTGCATCACTGTCACATCCACCATCAGGTGCATCACTGTCACATCCACCATCAGGTGCATCACTGTCACATCCACCATCAGGTGCATCACTGTCACATCCACCATCAGGTGCATCACTGTCACATCCACCATCAGGTGCATCACTGTCACATCCACCATCAGGTGCATCACTGTCACATCCATCACTGTCACATCCACCATCAGGTGCATCACTGTCACATCCACCATCAGGTGCATCACTGTCACATCCACCATCAGGTGCATCACTGTCACATCCACCATCAGGTGCATCACTGTCACATCCACCATCAGGTGCATCACTGTCACATCCACCATCAGGTGCATCACTGTCACATCCACCATCAGGTGCATCACTGTCACATCCACCATCAGGTGCATCACTGTCACATCCACCATCAGGTGCATCACTGTCACATCCACCATCAGGTGCATCACTGTCACATCCACCATCAGGTGCATCACTGTCACATCCACCATCAGGTGCATCACTGTCACATCCACCATCAGGTGCATCACTGTCACATCCACCATCAGGTGCATCACTGTCACATCCACCATCAGGTGCATCACTGTCACATCCACCATCAGGTGCATCACTGTCACATCCACCATCAGGTGCATCACTGTCACATCCACCATCAGGTGCATCACTGTCACATCCACCATCAGGTGCATCACTGTCACATCCACCATCAGGTGCATCACTGTCACATCCACCATCAGGTGCATCACTGTCACATCCACCATCAGGTGCATCACTGTCACATCCACCATCAGTGCATCACTGTCACATCCACAAACAGGTGCATCACTGCCACATCCACCATCAGGCATCACTGTCACATCCACCATCATCACTGTCACATCCACCATCAGGTGCATCACTGTCACATCCACCATCAGATGCATCACTGTCACATCCACCATCAGGTGCATCACTGTCACATCCACCATCAGGTGCATCACTGTCACATCCACCATCAGGTGCATCACTGTCACATCCACCATCAGGTGCATCACTGTCACATCCACCATCAGGTGCATCACTGTCACATCCACCATCAGGTGCATCACTGTCACATCCACCATCAGGTGCATCACTGTCACATCCACCATCAGGTGCATCACTGTCACATCCACCATCAGGTGCATCACTGTCACATCACACACATCAGGTGCATCACTGTCACATCCACCATCAGGTGCATCACTGTCACATCCACCATCAGGTGCATCACTGTCACATCCACCATCAGGTGCATCACTGTCACATCCACCATCAGGTGCATCACTGTCACATCCACCATCAGGTGCATCACTGTCACATCCACCATCAGGTGCATCACTGTCACATCCACCATCAGGTGCATCACTGTCACATCCACCATCAGGTGCATCACTGTCACATCCACCATCAGGTGCATCACTGTCACATCCACCATCAGGTGCATCACTGTCACATCCACCATCAGGTGCATCACTGTCACATCCACCATCAGGTGCATCACTGTCACCATCAGGTGCATCACTGTCACATCCACCATCAGGTGCATCACTGTCACATCATCACTGTCACATCCACCATCAGGTGCATCACTGTCACATCCACCATCAGGTGCATCACTGTCACATCCACCATCAGGTGCATCACTGTCACATCCACCATCAGGTGCATCACTGTCACATCCACCATCAGGTGCATCACTGTCACATCCACCATCAGGTGCATCACTGTCACATCCACCATCAGGTGCATCACTGTCACATCCACCATCAGGTGCATCACTGTCACATCCACCATCAGGTGCATCACTGTCACATCCACCATCAGGTGCATCACTGTCACATCCACCATCAGGTGCATCACTGTCACATCCACCATCAGGTGCATCACTGTCACATCCACCATCAGGTGCATCACTGTCACATCCACAAACAGGTGCATCACTGTCACATCCACCATCAGGTGCATCACTGTCACATCACAGGTCATCACCATCAGGTGCATCACTGCCACATCCACCATCAGGTGCATCACTGTCACATCCACCATCAGGTGCATCACTGTCACATCACACAATCAGGTGCATCACTGTCACATCCACCATCAGGTGCATCACTGCCACATACACCATCAGGTGCATCACTGCCACATCACCTGTCTGTCACATCCACCATCATGCATCACTGTCCATCAGGTGCATCACTGTCACATCCACCATCAGGTACACTGTCACATCAGGTGGCCACATCCACCATCAGGCGCATCACTGTCACATCCACCATCAGGTGCATCATTGTCACATCCACCATCAGGGCATCACTGTCACATCCACCATCAGGTGCATCACTGCCACATCCACCATCAGGTGTCACATCACTGTCATCATCACACCATCAGGTGCATCACT
Organism: Cherax quadricarinatus; assembly: GCF_038502225.1. Classification (NCBI taxonomy): domain Eukaryota; kingdom Metazoa; phylum Arthropoda; class Malacostraca; order Decapoda; family Parastacidae; genus Cherax; species Cherax quadricarinatus. The sequence continues at coordinate 36,952,636 of NC_091316.1, read as the reverse complement.
GTCACATCCACCATCAGGTGCATCACTGTCACATCCACCATCAGTGCATCACTGTCACATCACATGCATCACTGCCACATCCACCATCAGGTGCATCACTGTCACATCCACCATCAGGTGTGTCACATCCACCATGTCATCACTGTCACATCTACCATCAGGTGCATCACTGCCACATCCACCATCAGGTGCATCACTGCAGGTGCATCACTGTCACATCCACCATCAGGCATCACTGCCACATCCACCATCTGCATCACTGTCGCATCCACCATCAGGTGCATCACTGTCACATCCACCATCAGGTGCATCACTGTCACATCCACCATCAGGGTGTCACATCATCTGCATCACTCACATCCACCATCAGGTGCATCACTGTCGCATCCACCATCAGGTGCATCACTGTCACATCCACCATCAGGTGCATCACTGTCACATCCACCATCAGCATCACTGTGCATCACTGTCACATCCACCATCAGGCATCACTGCATCACTGTGCACATCCACCATCAGGTGCATCACTGCATCACATCCACCATCAGGTGCATCACTGTCACATCCACCATCAGGCGTCACATCCACCATCATCACTGTCACATCCACCATCAGGTGCATCACTGTCACATCCACCATCAGGAGCATCACTGTCACATCCACCATCAGGTGCATCACTGTCACATCCACCATCAGGTGCATCACTGTCACATCCACCATCAGTGCATCACTGTCACATCACTGTCACATCCACCATCAGGTGCATCACTGTCACATCCACCATCAGGTGCATCACTGTCACATCCATCATCAGGTGCATCACTGTCACATCCACCATCAGGTGCATCACTGTCACATCCACCATCAGGTGCATCACTGTCACATCCACCATCAGGTGCATCACTGTCACATCCACCATCAGGTGCATCACTGTCACATCCATCATCTGGTGCATCCACATGTGCACATCACATCACCATCAGGTGCATCACTGTCACATCCACCATCAGGTGCATCACTGTCACATCCACCATCAGGTGCATCACTGTCACATCCACCATCAGGTGCATCACTGTCACATCCACCATCAGGTGCATCACTGTCACATCCACCATCAGGTGCATCACTGTCACATCCACCATCAGGTGCATCACTGTCACATCCACCATCAGGTGCATCACTGTCACATCCACCATCAGGTGCATCACTGTCACATCCACCATCAGGTGCATCACTGTCACATCCACCATCAGGTGCATCACTGTCACATCCACCATCAGGTGCATCACTGTCACATCCACCATCAGGTGCATCACTGTCACATCCACCATCAGGTGCATCACTGTCACATCCACCATCAGGTGCATCACTGTCACATCCACCATCAGGTGCATCACTGTCACATCCACCATCAGGTGCATCACTGTCACATCCACCATCTGGGGCATCACTGTCACATCCACCATCAGGTGCATCACTGTCACATCCACCATCAGGTGCATCACTGTCACATCCACCATCAGGTGCATCACTGTCACATCCACCATCAGGTGCATCACTGTCACATCCACCATCAGGTGCATCACTGTCACATCCACCATCAGGTGCATCACTGTCACATCCACCATCAGGTGCATCACTGTCACATCCACCATCAGGTGCATCACTGTCACATCCACCATCAGGTGCATCACTGTCACATCCACCATCAGGTGCATCACTGTCACATCCACCATCAGGTGCATCACTGTCACATCCACCATCAGGTGCATCACTGTCACATCCACCATCAGGTGCATCACTGTCACATCCACCATCAGGTGCATCACTGTCACATCCACCATCAGGTGCATCACTGTCACATCCACCATCAGGTGCATCACTGTCACATCCACCATCAGGTGCATCACTGTCACATCCACCATCAGGTGCATCACTGTCACATCCACCATCAGGTGCATCACTGTCACATCCACCATCAGGTGCATCACTGTCACATCCACCATCAGGTGCACCACTGTCACATCCACCATCAGGTGCATCACTGTCACATCCACCATCAGGTGCATCACTGTCACATCCACCATCAGTGCATCACTGCATCACTGTCACATCCACCATCAGGTGCATCACTGTCATCCACCATCAGGTGCATCACTGTCACATCCACCATCAGGGCAGCATCACTGTCACATCCACCATCAGGTGCATCCACTCAGGTCACATGTCACATCCACATCAGGTGCATCACTGTCACATCCACCATCAGGCATCACTGCATCACTGTCACATCCACCATCAGGTGCATCACTGTCACACTGTCCACCATCAGGTGCATCACTGTGCACATCCACCATCAGGTACATCACTGTCACATCCACCATCAGGTGCATCACTGTCACATCCACCATCAGGTGCATCACTGTCACATCCACCATCAGGTGCATCACTGTCACATCCACCATCAGGTGCATCACTGTCACATCCACCATCAGGTGCATCACTGTCACATCCACCATCAGGTGCATCACTGTCACATCCACCATCAGGTGCATCACTGTCACATCCACCATCAGGTGCATCACTGTCACATCCACCATCAGGTGCATCACTGTCACATCCACCATCAGGTGCATCACTGTCACATCCACCATCAGGTGCATCACTGTCACATCCACCATCAGGTGCATCACTGTCACATCCACCATCAGGTGCATCACTGTCACATCCACCATCAGGTGCATCACTGTCACATCCACCATCAGGTGCATCACTGTCACATCCACCATCAGGTGCATCACTGTCACATCCACCATCAGGTGCATCACTGTCACATCCACCATCAGGTGCATCACTGTCACATCCACCATCAGGTGCATCACTGTCACATCCACCATCAGGTGCATCACTGTCACATCCACAATCAGGTGCATCACTGTCACATCCACCATCAGGTGCATCACTGTCACATCCACCATCAGGTGCATCACTGTCACATCCACCATCAGGTGCATCACTGTCACATCCACCATCAGGTGCATCACTGTCACATCCACCATCAGGTGCATCACTGTCACATCCACCATCAGGTGCATCACTGTCACATCCACCATCAGGTGCATCACTGTCACATCCACCATCAGGCATCACTGTCACACATCCATCATCAGGTGCATCACTGTCCATCATCAGGTGCATCACTGTCACATCCACCATCAGGTGCATCACTGTCACATCCACCATCAGGTGCATCACTGTCACATCCACCATCAGGTGCATCACTGTCACATCCACCATCAGGTGCATCACTGTCACATCCACCATCAGGTGCATCACTGTCACATCCACCATCAGGTGCATCACTGTCACATCCACCATCAGGTGCATCACTGTCACATCCACCATCAGGTGCATCACTGTCACATCCACCATCAGGTGCATCACTGTCACATCCACCATCAGGTGCATCACTGTCACATCCACCATCAGGTGCATCACTGTCACATCCACCATCAGGTGCATCACTGTCACATCCACCATCAGGTGCATCACTGTCACATCCACCATCAGGTGCATCACTGTCACATCCACAAACAGGTGCATCACTGTCACATCCACCATCAGGTGCATCACTGTCACATCCACCATCAGGTGCATCACTGTCACATCCACAAACAGGTGCATCACTGTCACATCCACCATCAGGTGCATCACTGTCACATCCACAAACAGGTGCATCACTGTCACATCCACCATCAGGTGCATCACTGTCACATCCATCACTATCATATCCACATCTCTTTTCTTCACTTTTATTATCTCACCATCCACATATAAGACTCACCATCCACATATAAGACTCACCATCCACATATAAGACTCACTATCCACATATAAGACTCACCATCCACATATAAGACTCACCATCCACATATAAGACTCACCATCCATATATAAGACTCACCATCCACATATAAGACTCACCATCCACATATAAGACTCACCATCCACATATAAGACTCACCATCCACATATAAGACTCACCATCCACATATAAGACTCACCATCCACATATAAGACTCACCATCCACATATAAGACTCACCATCCACATTTAAGACTCCCACTCACCATCCACATATAAGACTCACCATCCACATATAAGACTCACCATATCCACATATTTAAGACTCACCATCCACATATAAGACTCATCCACATATAAGACTCACCATCCACATATAAGACTCACCATTAAGACTCACCATCCACATATAAGACTCACCATCCACATATAAGACTCACCATCCACATATAAGACTCACCATCCACATATAAGACTCACCACTCACCATCCACATATAAGACTCACCATCCACATATAAGACTCACCATCCACATATAAGACTCACCATCCACATATAAGACTCACCATCCACATATAAGACTCACCATCCACATATAAGACTCACCATCCACATATAAGACTCACCATCCACGGATAAGACACACCCATCCACATATAAGACTCACCATCCACATATAAGACTCACCATCCACATATAAGACTCACCATCCACATATAAGACTCACCATCCACATATAAGACTCACATCCACATATAAGACTCACCATCCACATATAAGACTCACCATCCACATATAAGACTCACCATCCACATATAAGACTCACCATCCACATATAAGACTCACCATCCACATATAAGACTCACCATCCACATATAAGACTCACTATCCACATATAAGACTCACCATCCACATATAACCACATATAAGACTCACCATCCACATATAAGACTCACCATCCACATATAAGACTCACCATCCACATATAAGACTCACTATCCACATATAAGACTCCCCATCCACATATAAGACTCACCATCCACATATAAGACTCCCCATATAAGACTCCATCCAATATAAGACTCACCATCCACATATAAGACTCACCATCCACATATAAGACTCACCATCCACATATAAGACTCACCATCCACATATAAGACTCACCATCCACATATAAGACTCACCATCCACATATAAGACTCACCATCCACATATAAGACTCACCATCCACATATAAGACTCACCATCCACATATAAGACTCACCATCCACATATAAGACTCACCATCCACATATAAGACTCACCATCCACATATAAGACTCACCATCCACATATAAGACTCACCATCCACATATAAGACTCACCATCCACATTTAAGACTCACCATCCACATATAAGACTCACCATCCACATATAAGACTCACCATCCACATATAAGACTCACTAACTCACAATTATAATTTTCTCGCTCATAGTCATAAAAATTCAGCTCATATTGCTCATAAACATGGAAGCAAATAAGTTTGCCTTGTTTTACAAGGCACTAATAACTCCGGTGCCTATATCTTCCCACTCATCTTACCTTCCCAGGTGACCCATCACTCCCTTGCACTCTCTCTCTGTCTCCCTTTCCGTCTGTCTGTCTGTCTCTGTCTGTCTGCCTGTATGTCTGTCTCTGTGCATCTGTCTCTTTGTCTGTCTGTCTGTTTATCTGTCTGCCTGCCAGTTTCTGTCTCTGTATGTCTCTCTCTCTCTCTCTCTCTCTCTCTCTCTCTCTCTCTCTCTCTCTCTCTCTCTCTCTCTCTCTCTCTCTCTCTCTCTCTCTCTCTCTCTCTCTCTCTCTCTCTCTCTCTCTCTCTTATCCGCTTAAATGCTTCATAAATCTCATCTAACTTTTAGGTGAAACTTAAAGCTTTGCCGCCAGGGGAAATAATTTCTTGGTTTATCCGAAGTTAATAACCCTCTTTTATTTACATTCACCTTAATCTCCTTCATTTGTCTTGGGTTGTCTGGGTGACCAGATCTTATTTCTTGTGAACGTATAAAACATATGTGGTGAAGTACTTTATTAGAGAAATACGTATTTGAATGAAAAAATCCGAGCATCACTGAGGGAATTTCATGGATAATTCTGAATTATTATCCTTATGAGTGAATTCCTATCGCTATTTATGGCCTAACATATATATATATATATATATATATATATATATATATATATATATATATATATATATATATATATATATATATATATATATATATATATATATATATATATATATATATATATATATATATATATATATATATATATATATATATATATATGCAATAAGATCACGGTAAACAGGTGATATCAAAATATGCAAAACAACCACAGTGAAAGGATAGTGAAATTCCAAGCGCTTTCATGACTTCTCACATTATCAAGCAACTATAAAGACAATACATCAAAGGAAGGCATATATAGGGTTGAGACCACACCTCACCATCACATCCCACAACAAAGCAACACCTGATGCGCGACGACACCCGACTCATAAGAAATGAGGAACACTGCAGCAGGCCTGCTGGCCCAACTAGAGAGGTCCTCCACGACATTCCTTTAAAAAATATATTTGTCCAACCCCAGTACTCTACCCAAGAATTAATATTTATTATTTGTCAAATGTATTATTAAATTTTCCCAAATTTTATTAATTTTAAATGTATCTAATTTATATAAACCAAAGGAAATATTACTATTATTTTCAAAACTGCTTTTTATGAAAAAAAATTCAATTATATTCCTGTCGACCATGGACTTGCCTGATACAAATTTCTCAACTTTTTGAAAACCAATTGGATGGTAAAATCTCTCACATGAATAAATAGAGCATTGGAATCTTGTCCAGTTCTAATGCTATATTTATGTTGTTTTAATCTTAATTCGAGACTTTTACCAGTTTGACCGTAATAAACTTTATTGCAAATTTTACAAGGAATCTTATAGACACATTCATCAGCATTTTGGGGGGAATTCTTTTTTTTTCACTGTATCAAGATTTTTAAATACAACCTTGATATTAAAAAGTGTCCTCTCCCTTTCCTCGTCCAATTTTTTTGGCCATATCTCTGGATATGATTTACATATCTCCTTGTTTATCTCCCTTATCATCTCCCAGACATCCCAGTAGCGTGGTATCAGTTCTCTGAGGGACATTTTTGCTCTTTCCCTTCTTTGATTCCTCTTACTGTCTGCTGTTGTTTCTTCATCCAGCTCCTTGCTCCTATCGGTCCTCGCCTCTGTGTTTCACTTCAGCACTTCCAGTTCCTCCTTCAATCTCTGCATCCTTGCCCAAGCAGCATGAGCTCGTGACTGCCACTTCTTTCTCTCTGTAGATATCTTCCAAACTTCTCGACCATTGTGTTGCAAACCTCACTGAGCCCTTTTTGCCACTCCTATTCCATTTTGCTCGTGATCCTTTCTCCCAGTGCTTCTTGTGTGAGTGTATGAGTGTGTGTGTACTAACCTATTTGTTCTTACAGGGATCGAGTCTTAGCACCTTGTCCCATGTGTGAGTGTGTGTGTTGTGAACTTGAACTTGTATGACCAGAGCGTTGGTAAGGTGGGGAAGAAAGAAGAATGGGTAAGAATGGAAAAATGCGAAAAGGGTGGGTCGTGGTAGGTTAGGTGGGATCATAATGGTAAGTGGTCTAACAACTTTGGTGCATTTTAATACATGTATGTGTGTGTGTATGTGCGTGTGTGTGTATGTGTGTGTGTGTGTGTGTGTGTGTGTATGTGTGTGTGTGTACTCACCTAGTTGTACTCACCTAGTTGAGGTTGCAGGGGTCGAGTCCGAGCTCCTGGCCCCGCCTCTTCACTGATCGCTACTAGGTCACTCTCCCTGAGCCGTGAGCTTTATCATACCTCTGCTTAAAGCTATGTATGGATCCTGCCTCCACTACATCGCTTCCCAAACTATTCCACTTACTGACTACTCTGTGGCTGAAGAAATACTTCCTAACATCCCTGTGATTCATCTGTGTCTTCAGCTTCCAACTGTGTCCCCTTGTTACTGTGTCCAATCTCTGGAACATCCTGTCTTTGTCCACCTTGTCAATTCCTCTCAGTATTTTGTATGTCGTTATCATGTCCCCCTATCTCTCCTGTCCTCCAATGTCGTCAGGTTGATTTCCCTTAACCTCTCCTCGTAGGACATACCTCTTAGCTCTGGGACTAGTCTTGTTGCAAACCTTTGCACTTTCTCTAGTTTCTTCACGTGCTTGGCTAGGTGTGGGTTCCAAACTGGTGCCGCATACTCCAATATGGGCCTAACATACACGGTGTACAGGGTCCTGAATGATTCCTTATTAAGATGTCGGAATGCTGTTCTGAGGTTTGCTAGGCGCCCATATGCTGCAGCAGTTATTTGGTTGATGTGCGCTTCAGGAGATGTGCCTGGTGTTATACTCACCACAAGATCTTTTTCCTTGAGTGAGGTTTGTAGTCTCTGACCCCCTAGACTGTACTCCGTCTGCGGCCTTCTTTGCCCTTCCCCAATCTTCATGACTTTGCACTTGGTGGGATTGAACTCCAGGAGCCAATTGCTGGACCAGGTCTGCAGCCTGTCCAGATCCCTTTGTAGTTCTGCCTGGTCTTCGATCGAGTGAATTCTTCTCATCAACTTCACGTCATCTGCAAACAGGGATACCTCAGAGTCTATTCCTTCCGTCATGTCGTTCACAAATACCAGAAACAGCACTGGTCCTAGGACTGACCCCTGCGGGACCCCGCTGGTCACAGGTGCCCACTCTGACACCTCGCCACGTACCATGACTCGCTGCTGTCTTCCTGACAAGTATTCCCTGATCCATTGAAGTGCCTTCCCTGTTATCCCTGCTTGGTCCTCCAGTTTTTGCACCAATCTCTTGTGTGGAACTGTGTCAAACGCCTTCTTGCAGTCCAAGAAAATGCAATCCACCCACCCCTCTCTCTCTTGTCTTACTGCTGTCACCATGTCATAGAACTCCAGTAGGTTTGTGACACAGGATTTCCCGTCCCTGAAACCATGTTGGCTGCTGTTGATGAGATCATTCCTTTCTAGGTGTTCCACCACTCTTCTCCTGATAATCTTCTCCATGATTTTGCATACTATACATGTCAGTGACACTGGTCTGTAGTTTAATGCTTCATGTCTGTCTCCTTTTTTAAAGATTGGGACTACATTTGCTGTCTTCCATGCCTCAGGCAATCTCCCTGTTTCGATAGATGTATTGAATATTGTTGTTAGGGGTACACATAGCGCCTCTGCTCCCTCTCTCAATACCCATGGGGAGATGTTATCTGGCCCCATTGCCTTTGAGGTATCTAGCTCACTCAGAAGCCTCTTCACTTCTTCCTCGGTTGTGTGCACTGTGTCCAGCACTTGGTGGTGTGCCCCACCTCTCCGTCTTTCTGGAGTCCCTTCTGTCTCCTCTGTGAACACTTCTTTGAATCTCTTGTTGAGTTCTTCACATACTTCACGGTCATTTCTTGTTGTCTCTCCTCCTTCCTTCCTTAGCCTGATTACCTGGTCCTTGACTGTTGTTTTCCTCCTGATGTGGCTGTACAACAGTTTCGGGTCAGATTTGGCTTTCGCTGCTATGTCATTTTCATATTGTCTTTGGGCCTCCCTTCTTATCTGTGCATATTCGTTTCTGGCTCTACGACTGTTCTCCTTATTCTCCTGGGTCCTTTGCCTTCTATATTTCTTCCATTCCCTAGCACACTTGGTTTTTGCCTCCCTGCACCTTTGGGTAAACCATGGGCTCATCCTGGCTTTTTCATTAATCCTGTTACCCTTGGGTACAAACCTCTCCTCAGCCTCCTTGCATTTTGTTGCTACATATTCCATCATCTCATTAACTGGCTTCCCTGCCAGTTCTCTGTCCCACTGAACCCCGTTCAGGTAGTTCCTCATTCCTGTGTAGTCCCCTTTCTTGTAGTTTGGCTTCATTCGTCCTGGCCTTCCTGCTTCTCCCTCAACTTGTAGGTCTACTGTGTATTCGAAGCTTAAAACCACATGGTCACTGGCCCCAAGGGGTCTTTCATATGTGATGTCCTCGATATTGCACTACTCAAGGTGAATACTAAGTCCAGCCTTGCTGGTTCATCCTCTCCTCTCTCTCTTGTAGTGTCCCTTACGTGTTGGCACATGAAGTTTTCCAGTACCACCTCCATCATCTTAGCCCTCCATGTATCTTGGCCCCCATGTGGGTCCAAGTTCTCCCAATCGATCTCCTTGTGGTTAAAGTCACCCATGATCAGGAGCTTTGCCCTGCATGCATGAGCTCTTCTGGCCACTCTAGCCAGTGTGTCAACCATCGCTCTATTGCTCTCGTCGTACTCTTGCCTTGGCCTCCTGCTGTTCTGTGGTGGGTTATACATCACTGCTATTACCACCTTGGGACCTCCAGAGTGAAGTGTTCCCACTATGTAATCACTTTCTTCTCCGCTGTCTCCTCTCTCCAGCTCATCAAAATTCCAGCGATTTTTGATCAGCAACGCCACTCCTCCACCCCCCCTGTTCCCTCTGTCTTTCCTCAGGATTTGGTATCCCGTTGGAAAGATGGCATCTGTTATCATACCTGTAAGCTTGGTTTCTGTGAGAGCTATGATGTCCGGTGATGCTTCTTTGACTCTTTCATGCCACTCCTCCCACTTATTTGTTATTCCATCAGCGTTTGTGTACCATACCTTCAGTTTCCTTTCCAACACTGTGGTTTGGGGGGCCTGTGAGGGTGGGAGACCTGGTGGCATACTGTGGGATTCTATAGCTCGGTGTTGGGTGGAGGCTGTGGGTATGGATTGTAGTGTGTGTTGGGATGGTGTGATAGGTTGTATGGTTCTGAGAGTAGTTGTGTGTGTGCTTGCCCTTGCTGTTCTGTTCTGCTCTGACTGACCTCTGCTGGTTCCCTCCTTGTCTCTTTTCCTAGCTCCTTTCGCTTTTTTGTCCTCTCCCTCAGCTGCTGTCGTTCTGATTTTGTTCTGTCTCTGTCTAGGAACACCCTCTTGTACTCTTCCGAGTATTTCAATCGTGGTTTCTCTTGGAGGATCCTGTTCCGCACTGTTTCCGTCCTGAGAATCAGCTTGATTGGTCGGTTTCTCCCCTTCGAGTACCCCCCTATTCTCTGAAAATTTACAATCTCGTCCATCTCTTCACCTATTTCCGTGATGATTTTCTCAATCTCCTTTCTTTCTTCCTGCTGCCTTTCAGTGTGTGTCCTTTCCTCTCTCTCCTGAAGCCCATGGATAAACACTGATTTTGCCCTTTCTTCCTCCCATTGCCTCACCCTCTGTGACTCTGGATCCTGCCTGTATGTGGTCAGTTTCTCCCTTGATTTTTCCAGTGGCTCTTGATAGCCTTGTTGTGCCTCAGCATTCGACCTATCACCCTCTCCATCTGCAACCAGCTGATCTTCCCTTTCACTCCTTGGTCCTCCTTGGCAGACTGATGTGACCTTAGCATAATTCATAATTCCTTCCTTCCTGTTCGGCCTCGCAGCTTCATATGCTGTGTCTTCTCTGGTCACTGCCCCTGTAACCCGCTTCAGCCTATTTATCTCAACTTCTAGGACCCTTATCTTGGCTACTGCAGTTTCGACTTGTGCCTCCCAATTCTTTGTCTCCTTCTCCAACCTCTTTTCCAATTTCACAGAGAGCTCTTTCTCCATTTTTTCAGAAAGCTCTCCTAATTTTCTCTCCCACTCTTGTTCCATCCTTTTCCACTTCTCCTCCATCCACTCCTCCCTACCAGAACCATTCTCATCTGATCCTTGGTTCCTGCGAGTCCCCACCATTTTTTTTTTTTTTTTTTTTTTTTTTTTTGAGAGAAGAGAGAAGGGAAAGGTAGAGGGTGTGTGTGTATGTGTGTGTGTGTGTGTGTGTGTGTGTGTGTGTGTGTGTGTGTGTGTGTGTGTGTGTGTGTGTGTGTGTAGTGTCATTAATGAAATGAATTTCATTGAATGGGGTATAACACTCACCCATCAGTTTCACACAGGTATTACAATTGTGAACATTAAAATGGTATAAAATACCGACAGATTGTTAGGTAAGATACATATGCAACAGTTAGGTATCTTTATTTCGAAACGTTTCGCCTACACAGTAGGCTTCTTCAGTCGAGTACAGAAAAGTTGATAGAAGCAGAAGATACTTGAAGACGATGTAATCACTCCATCACCCTTAAAGTTTTGAGGTGGTCAGTCCCTCAGTCTGGAGAAGAGCATTGTTCCGTTGTCTGGAACAATGTTTCAGACAACGGAACAATGCTCTTCTCCAGACTGAGGGACTGACCACCTCAAAACTTTAAGGGTGATGGACTGATTACATCGTCTTCAAGTATCTTCTGCTTCTATCAACTTTTCTGTACTCGACTGAAGAAGCCTACTGTGTAGGCGAAACGTTTCGAAATAAAGATACCTAACTGTTGCATATGTGTCTTACCTATTACAATTGTGTAACTGCATGACTCTGAGTTGGCAAGGGATATACTGTTTGCAATTGCCTTATACTGTAATTGCAGGATGTAGGCTGGAAATGATAGCATGGCGATTGATGTAGGTCAATTGCTAACTGGAGATGAGCATCAAAATGGTATACAATACCGACAGGTTGTTAGGTAAGACACATATGCAACAGTTAGACAACTTTATTCCGAAACGTTTCGCCTACACAGTAGGCTTCTTCAGTCGAATACAGAAAGTAGGCAGGAACAGTAGAGATGTGAAGACGATGTAATCAGTCCATCACCCTTAAAGTCGTAGAATTTGAGGTTGTCAGTCCCTCGGCCTGGAGAAGTTCAGTTCCATAGTCAGGAACTATCTGAAGATCAAGCGACAGTGCGGAGACTTAAATACTGTCGGAAGGAGAGGCTGGCCCCCTCAGCTGCTTCAACGGTGGTGTCCTGCCACAGTTGGTTTGCAGATGTTACATGGTTAGATGTAACAGTTGATAAGTTAAAAGGGAAATCTCCATAAACTGGGGTGGTGTTATCTTTATTGGACATAAAAGGGTTCTGGTGTTACCCATTCGTCTATATCTTCAGGGAGGTCGCTCAGAATCATTGCTTACACAAATTTTCGCTTGCCTTATTTGGTAAGAGGAGCCCTGCTGTTTAAGTCAAAATCGAAAGTTTTATCTATTCGGAAAGACATACTTATTCATAAATCTGTAATGGACGGAAGGCGGTTTAGGGGTCGTCCTAGGAAAGGATGGAGGGAAGGGTAAAGGAGGTTTTGTGTTCAAGAGGCTTGGACATGCAGCAGGAATGTGTGAACATGTTAGATAGGATTGAGTAGAAACAAATTATTTTTTCTGGACTTAATGAGTTGTTGGACTGTGAGTAGGAATATATTTTGTGAGGGATTCAGGGAAGCTAGTTAGCCGGACTTGATTTCTAGAGGTGGGAAATACAATGACTGCACTCTGAAGGAGAGGTTTGGGATGTTTGCTATTTGTATGGACATCTAAACTGTCGTGTCTGCCCACCTCTGGCAAAACAGTAATAATGTGAAAGATGGCGAAAATGTTGCTTTTTTGAGTCATCCTGCCTTGGTGGGAGACGGCCAGCGTGTCAGTGGTTTAAACAAGCAGCACACTGACGATATGTTCAATATTGTTTGAAAAACCTTCCATTTTTTCTCAGTCATCCACTTAACTTCTTTCACAGTGCCACCCATGTCTATCGACCTCATGGGCGTTGATGGTCCAATTTCCGCGAACGTGGGAGTGACGATCGTATGCATCGTGGTGGGAGCGAGGCCCTCGCCCAATGTAAGCTGGTGGCTGGATGGTCGGCCGCTGAGAACAAGTGGAGAGAGACAACGAGACAACGGCAATGTGACGGAGAGCAAGGTAGTGGTGGTAGCTTCTTCAGAGGACCAGGGTCGCTACCTTTCTTGCAGGGCGGAGACTCCTGGTCTGCTTCAATCCTCACTCGAAGACGGCACTAAGCTAATTGTTCACTGTGAGTTTTTTTTAGTGAATATTTTGCCCTTCAGCTAGACAGGCAAATGTTATGGCCATTCTTTAGTGAGTGTAGATGAACAGTGCTGAAAGCCTTTCATTGTTTGCTGAGAGGTCTTAATAATCCCATGTATTCATTAGAACCAAGAAATAAAGAAAACACTGGACTAGACCTGTTAGCCTGAGGGAGCTATTTTCGGGTTAGGCAAAACAAATTATAATAATGGAGCACTGCAATTGTCCTGCTGGACAATTTAAATCATATAATTAGCAGCAGAATGAAGTTTAGCATAAAGTCTACTGCATATACAATGTAATTTATACTCAGTAATTCTTGGTATAAACCTTGGTAATAAATACCGACAAGTTGGTTTAGAAAGACACGTAAGCAAACACTATAACATATTTATTAGAAAACGTTTCGGTCCTGGGACCTTGATCACTTCTGTATGTTAGAAGTGTTCAAGGTCCCAGGACCGAAACGTTTTCTAATAAATATGTTATAGTGTTTGCTTACGTGTCTTTCTAACTCAGTAATTCTTAAGAGTATGTTTGCTCTATATGCATTGCTACTCATGTATTTAGTTACTCATAATAACATTTCAAACGAAGTCTGCTGTATAACTACTGACCTGTATTATACGGACCTAATGTCCCACAACCACCAAGTAGTATAAGAACTTTAGAGCGAAGAAGCACTACAGAAGGTCTACTGGCCCATGCCTAGCATAACCCAGTAGACTAAACTTATTTTTATTTTCTCGAAAATATAGTTTCAGTAACCTTTTCTGGCAAAATATTTCACTTATCCACCACTATATTCACAGATCATTTCTTTCGACTATACTGTCTAAATCTAAGTTCATCTAAATTTAGTCCAGTCTTATTTATCCTCATTACACGTGTTAGAGAATGCCGGTCCAGAGCTGTAGATGAATGGTTCAGAGAACCGACACGTTGATAAATAAGACACATGTGCAACTCTTGGGTATCTTTATTGAGGAAACGTTTCGCCACAGTGACTTCATCAGTCCATACAAAGGAGAATCGTGAAGAACAGGAGAAGAATGAGGTAATCAGTCCCTCAACCTTGAGTCGATGTGGTCAGTCCATCAATCTTGAATAGAATACAGCATATGAGCGGAGAAGGAGCTTATATACCGTAGGCAGGAGAGGTGCAGCAGTCGTAGGTGGTGTCACATTTGCCTAACCCTTGGGAACGACCTACTTCCACATTGGACAAATGTAACACCACCTACGACTGCTGCACCTCTCCCGCCTACGGTATATAAGCCACTTCTCCGCTCATATGCTGCATTCTGTTCAAGACTGATGGACTGACCACATCGACTCAAGGTTGAGAGACTGATTACCTCATTCTCCTCCTGTTCTTCACGATTCTCCTTTGTATGGACTGATGAAACCACTGTGTGGAGAAACGTTTCCTCAATGAAGATACCCAAGAGTTGCACATGTGTCTAATTTATCAACAGGTCCAGAGCTCTCAACTTGTCTTCTGGTGAAAGATTCCTGAAATTTATCATCCACCTGTATATGATCTTCAGTAAGATTTGTGCCACATAATCTATGTGATGTCTGACCAGTGAAATTATGTGCTTTAATTTAATACTTGAAATCCTGTTACTTATAATTCTTGATATAAGTTAAGAAAGAAGGAACACTAAAACAGGCCTACTGACCCATGCGGAGCAGGTCCATGTCCCCCCCCTCCCCGGATTAGACCAATGATCCCTCCCCGGATTAGCCCAATGACCCACCCAGTCTGATCATCTCAACTCAAGGATGGAGCACTGCACCAGGCCCAGCAGCACAAGCTAGGCAGGTTCAACTCACACCCACCAACACCCACTCATGTATTTATCTAACCTATTTTTAAAACTACACAACGTTTTAGCCTCAATAACTGTACTCGGGAGTTAGTTCCACTCATCCACGACTCTATTACCAAACCAGTGCTTTCCTATATCCTTTCTGAATCTGAATTTTTCCAACTTGAAACCATTGCTGCGAGTCCTGTCTTGGCTGGAAATTTTCAGCACGCTATTTACATCCCCTTTATTTATTCCTGTTTTCCATTTATACACCCCAATCTATCCCCCCTAATTCTAAGCCTTTCGAGAGAGTGCAGATTCAGGGCCCTCAGTCTATCCTCATAGGGAAGATTTCTGATACATGGGATCATCTTACGAGTGGTGACGTGTACTCGAGTGGTGACGTGTACTTAGCTCAGTGGTGACGTGTACTTAGCTCTGTGAAGACCTGTTTGTGTGCTCTCTGTGAATCTGAACCAGGATGCCCTCTCTTGAGCAGCTTTACCAGCAGCTGAGAGAAGAACTCAGAGTTGCTAAACTGGAGATACGGCGATTAACGGAGGAGAACAAGAGGATTCGTAGTAATCCTCCTGTTGTGAGTCCCCAGGTTAAGAGGGAAGCTTGGTCAGTGGTCGGGCAACATGGAACCAAGCTGAAGATTAAGAAAACGGTTGGAGAGGCAGAAACAACGAGAAACCAGAAGACTGCCGTGGAAACTTCCAACTCATTCTCGGTGCTACCTGACGAATGTGAGTGTTCTACTGGGAATGCCACAACGAGCACCAAGGAAGCATTGGCAGACGTGAGTGAGACATCCCTAGAAACCCCAACGAAGACCATCGAGAACGTCATGACGAATTCTACAAGTGGTGTAACGCTACCTGGCGAATTTGAGTCGACTACTCGGAGCATCACTACGGACGACGCCAAGGAAGGTAAAAACATTGTTGTTGTTGGGGATAGTCAGATTAGGTACATGGATAGGGCATTCTGTTTGAAGGATAGGAGTAGGAGGCAGAGAGTGTGTTTTCCTGGGGCTGGGATGAAGGATATTGTTAGCCGTCTGGATGACATCATGAGAGGTAATGGGAGCAATCCTATTATCTGTCTCAGTGCTGGAGGCAACGATGTTGGCAGACGTAGGAGTGAGGACCTGATTAGCAGGTATAGGTCAGCAATAGAGATAATTAGGAAGAAGGGTGGGAAACCTGTCATATGTGGCATTTTGCCAAGGAGAGGAGTTGGAAATGAATGGTTGTCCAGAGCAATTGGTGTCAATTGCTGGCTGGACAAATACTGTAAGGAAAATGCAGTAACATTCATTGACAACTGGGACCTCTTCTATGGCAGAAATGACATGTATGCCAGGGATGGGGTTCACTTGTCTAGGTGTGGGGTGGGAGCACTGGCCAACGCAGTGGAGGGAGCTGTTAGGTCTTTAAACTAGGAATAGTTAGTGGTATGGGTTTCTGCGGGAAAACTGTGAAGTCTCAGCGTAGTAATATGAGTACTAGGAGAACTAGTAATAGGCAAAATGAGGTGGATATCAGAAAGCCAGTGGCACTAATTGACAAGGACAGTAATAGATTTAGTGGAATAACAGAAAGGAGCAGGAATGATAAAGAGAAAGGAGGGTCCTTAAGTATATATTACACAAATAGTCGCAGTGCTAGGAATAAGATGGACGAGTTGAGACTAGTTGCTAGTGCAGGTAACATAGATGTATTTGCCATTACTGAGACGTGGTTTAATTCAAAAAGTCGGGACATGCCTGCAGAATGTCACATTCAGGGTTTCAAATTGTTCCAAGTAGATAGAAGTATCGGGAAGGGGGGTGGGGTGGCATTGTATGTCCGAGATCGCTTGAACTGTTGCATTAAAACGGGTATTAAGTCTGAAGTAACACATACAGAGTCTGTTTGGATAGAATTTTCAGAGGGGCATGAAAAATTAACTTTAGGTGTGATATACCGTCCCCCAAATTGAGATAGGGACCAGGGAAGACTACTATGGGAGGAAATTGTTAGGGCCACAAGGCACGATAATGTAGTAATTCTAGGAGACTTTAACTTTAGTCATATTGATTGGAATTTCTTGACTGGGAATTTAGAATCATACGACTTCTTAGAAGTAGTTCAGGATTGTTTTTTGAAGCAGTTTGTGACAGAACCTACAAGGGGTAATAACCTGCTTGACTTAGTTCTGGCAAACAATGAATCCCTTGTTAATAATTTAGAAGTTTCAGAAGAACTGGGTGCTAGCGACCACAAATCAATTACATTTAGAATTGAATGGAAGTATGATAGTAGGGATAACTCAGTAACAGTCCCAGATTTTCGCTTAGCAGATTACGATGGGCTTAGAGAACACTTATCATCTGTTGACTGGGGTAACGAAGAGAGCTATCAATATGACAGTTTTCTGAACACAATACATGCTGCTCAAAGAACATTTATCCCTTATAAAGAAATTAGATCAAATAGAAATGACCCAAAATGGATGAATAATAGGCTGAAATATCTACTAGGGCATAAGAAAGGAATTTATAGGCGTATCAAAAGAGGCGAGGGTCATCTTATGAATCAGTATATTGACACTAAGAGGGACATTAAAAAGGGGATAAGAAAAGCTAAAAGGGACTATGAAATTAAAGTTGCTAGGGATTCTAAAACTAACCCAAAAAGTTTTTTCCAGGTATATAGAACAAAAGTCAGAGATAAGATAGGTCCCCTTAAAAATAACTATGGGCATCTTACTGACAAAGAGAATGAAATGTGCTCGATTTTAAATAATTATTTTCTCTCGGTTTTTACACAGGAAGACACTAGTAGTGTTCCGGTAATTAATTTTTATAGTGGGCCAGAAGAAGATAAATTATGTAACATCATAGTCACTAGTGAAATGGTTGTGAAGCAGATAGACCGACTGAAGCAAAATAAGTCACCGGGTCCTGATGAGGTTTTTTCAAGGGTTCTAAAGGAATGCAAAATGGAAGTCTGTGAACCATTAACTAATATTTTTAATTTATCTCTTCAAACAGGTGTAGTGTCTGATATGTGGAAGATGGCTAATGTAATTCCTATTTTTAAAACAGGGGACAAGTCGTTACCGTCAAATTACCGCCCAATAAGCCTGACCTCAATTGTAGGCAAATTACTAGAGTCAATTATAGCTCAAATTATAAGAAGCCATCTCGATAAGCATAGCTTGATTAATGATACTCAGCATGGATTCACAAGAGGCCGGTCTTGTCTAACTAATTTATTAACTTTTTTCAGTAAAGCTTTTGAGGCTGTTGACCACGATAAAGAATTTGATATTATTTACTTAGATTTTAGTAAGGCATTTGATAGAGTTCCGCACCAAAGACAGTTGAAGAAAGTGGCAGCTCATGGCATTGGGGGAAGAGTGCTCTCGTGGATCGAATCATGGCTCACAGACAGGAAGCAGAGAGTGTCCATAAATGGGGTTAAATCCGAGTGGGGATCGGTAACAAGTGGCGTTCCACAGGGATCAGTCTTGGGCCCGTTGTTGTTTATAATATATATCAATGATCTTGATGAAGGAATTACTAGTGATATGAGCAAGTTCGCCGATGACACGAAGATAGGTAGGATAATTGATTCAAACGTAGATGTTAGGGAACTTCAGGAGGATTTAGACAAACTCTACTCTTGGTCAGAAAAGTGGCAGATGCAGTTCAATGTAGATAAATGCAAGGTTCTGAAGCTCGGAAGTGTCCATAACCCTAGCACTTATAAGTTAAATAATGTAGAACTTAGCCATACAGATTGCGAAAAGGACTTGGGG
This sequence comes from Cherax quadricarinatus, assembly GCF_038502225.1. Lineage (NCBI taxonomy): Eukaryota > Metazoa > Arthropoda > Malacostraca > Decapoda > Parastacidae > Cherax > Cherax quadricarinatus. Next base: position 36,933,132 of record NC_091316.1, on the reverse strand, counting down.
GTTATGGTAAGCAGCAACCTTAAACCAAGACAGCAATGCCTAAGCGTACGTAATAAGGCAAATAGATTACTGGGATTTATATCAAGAAGTGTAAGCAACAGAAGTCCAGAGGTCATACTGCAGCTTTATACATCATTAGTAAGGCCTCACCTAGATTGTGCAGCTCAATTCTGGTCTCCATATTACAGAATGGACATAAATTCGTTAGAAAACATTCAGCGTAGGATGACTAAATTAATACATAGCATTAGAAATCTTCCTTATGAAGAAAGATTGAAGACTCTTAAGTTACATTCACTTGTTAGACGAAGAATGAGGGGAGACCTGATCGAAGTGTATAAGTGGAAGATAGGTATTAATAAAGGGGATATTAACAAGGTCTTGAGGATATCTCTCCAAGAGAGAACCCGCAGTAATGGATTTAAATTAGATAAGTTTAGATTTAGAAAGGACATAGGAAAGTATTGGTTTGGAAATAGGGTAGTTGATGAGTGGAACAGTCTACCTAGTTGGGTTATTGAGGCTAGGACTTTGGGTAGTTTCAAATTTAGGTTGGATAAGTACATGAGTGGGATGGGTTGGATTTGAGTGGGACTTGCACATCAGAGCTTATTTCTTGGGTAGCATTGAAAATTGGGTTGGTCAAATGTTTGTTAGTGGGATGAATTGTAAAGGACCTGCCTAGTATGGGCCAACAGGCCTGCTGCAGTGTTCCTCCTTTCTTATGTTCTTATGTTCTTATACTCCTCTGTACTTTTTCCAGAGCATTTATATCCATTCTGTAATACGGTGACCAGAACTGAGCAGCATAGTCTAAATGAGGCCTTACCAAGGATATATAGAGTTGAAGAACAACCTGAGGACTTCAATTATTTATACTTCTAGAAATGAAGCCAAGAATTTTGTTAGATTTATTGCGAACACTAATGCACTGTTGTCTTGGTTTTAGATTACGGCTAACCAGAACTCCTAAATCCTTTTCGCAATCAGTATTATTAAGATCTACATTATTTAGTTTATATGTTGCATGGTTATTTACATGTCCAACATTTAGAACTTTGCGTTTGTCAATATTAAACTGCATCTGCCACTTCTCCGACCATTGCATCAGTCTATTCAAATCATCCTGGAGTGTTCTAGTGTCCTCATTAGAATGAATTTGACGGCCTATTTTGGTGTCATCATCAGCAAATTTGCTTATGTCGTTATTTATTCCCTCATCTATGTCGTTTATGTAAATTGTGAACAACAACGGGCCCTACACTGACCCCTGAGGAGCACCGCTTGTGACGTGCCCCCATTCTGAATTCTCCCCATTTATGCAAACTCTCTGCTGTCTATTCGTCAGCCATGCCTCTACCCAGGAAAAAAATTCTCCTTTTATTCCGTGTGCCTTAAGTTTCCTCAATAGCCTCTGGTGTGGAACTCTATCGAAAGCCTTACTGAAGTCCATATACACAATATCATATTCATTACCATGATCTACCTCCTCAAACACCTTAGTGAAAAAAATTAGTAAATTCGTAAGACAGGAACGTCCCTTTGTAAAACCGTTTTGAGATTCATGAAGTTCATGCAGACTTTTTGACACGCCATGGACCCTTATGCTTCTCTGTCTTAGATTCATATTTTTGCTCAGTATATCCCCAAGTTCTTTTTTCATTATATGAACGACAACGTTGTATATTACATAGCTAACAAGCTCTTGATTTATTCTCGTTGCCGAAGATTAGGATTTCACACTTTACCACAGTGAACTACATCTGCCATTTTTTGGACAAAGAATTAGCATGTCCAAATCTTCTTGAAGTTTGTGTCCTGTATTCTCCCCTGAATCTATTTTTGAGTTATCATCGAATTTTCTCATGTGACTTTTAAACCCCACATTAAGGACATTTTCATAGGTTATAAACGAAAAGCCTAAAACAGATATTAGAAACTCCTCCTCTGACATGTCCCTATTCTGATTTCACCCGAATGAAAACCCTTTCCAGCCAATTTTTCCGCCCTGCCTCTAACCATGAAAAAATTTGTTTCCCTTGTTCCATGTGAGGCCATTTTTTTTTAAAGTCTTCTATGTGGGACTCTTTTAAAAAGCGAACCCAGTCGATTACATTGTAATCACCATTGTGGTCTATTGCATCGAAGGCTTTTCTAAACACAGTCAATGAAATCGATAGGCTTCTTTGTGATTTTTTTTTTTTGGAGATTAATTTTTCAATTACCGCTCATCAAGATGCTTTCTAATTATAACTGAATTTATGTAAAAATGCTGGTCACGGCATTTTATTTTGAAGACTTTTTGTCTACCAGGGACATGATTGATAAGGTCTTTTTAATTTGATGTCCCACAAATTGGGCGGTAATCTGACGAAGATGATTTGTCTCCCGGTTTGTGGATAGCAGTCATATTAGCACGCTTCCACACATCAAGTTTAAAACCTGTTTATAATAATATACTGAAATGACTGTAAAGGTATGGTGATACCATTATATGTAGATAAAGACACAAATGCATAGTTCAAGAGATTTATTGAGGTGACTTCATTTCACTACGACAGAATATGATACCATCATCATTAATCACTCCATCACTGCCTTGCTAGATGTAGCGCTGATACTACACTTCAGATACGCTTCCGAACTGCAATATCCCACCACTCTTTTAGAGCTCAGACACTGTACTTATATACATTCAAGATTTAAGTCCAGCTAACAGGGTTTCCCTTATCGCTTCAATACTGGCATTTTGCTGACACTCCCACATCACAGCCTCTCATTCCTGTCTAGCACGCTCTCATCCGCCTGTTTCATGTCGAAACCATTCGCTTGCAAAAACTCCTTTTCTTGCCTCCCTGAAACCTTTCCTAAAATACACACACACACACACACTCACACACACACACACACACACACACACACACACACACACACACACACACACACACACACACACACACACACACACACACACACACACACACACACACACACACACACAGGAACTAGGACTCGACCCCTGCAACCTCAACAAGGTGAGTACACGCACACACCCACAGCACCAGTTTGGAACCCACACCTGGTCAAGCAAGTCAAGAAATTAGAGAAAGTGCAAAGGTTTACAACAAGGTTAGTTCTGGAGCTAAAGGAAATGTCCTACGAAGAAAGGTTAAGGGAAATCGACCTGACGACACTGGAGGACAGGAGAGTTAGGGGAGACATGATAACGACATACAAAATGCTGCGTGGAATAGATAAGGTGGACAGAGACAGGATGTTCCAGAGAGGGGACACAGAAACAAGGGGTCACAGTTGGAAGTTGAAAACTCAGACGAGTCAAAGGGATGTTAGGAAGTATTTCTTCAGTCATGGAGTAGTCAGGAGTGTAGAATAGTCTAGCAAGTGATCTTAGTGGAGGCAGGAACCATACATAGGTTTAAGACGAGGTATGATAAAGCTCAGGGAGCAGAGAGAGAGAGGACCTAGTAGCGATCAGTGAAGAGGTGGAGCCAGAAACTGTCTCTCGACCCCTGCAACCACAATTAGGCTAGCACAATTAGGTGAATACACACACACACACACACACACACATACACACACACACACACACACACACACACACACACACACACACACACACACACACACACACACACACACACACACACACACACATATATATATATATATACATCAATAACAACACTGCGCTAGCCATGGATTCGAACCCATGTTGTACTGGCCCGCCATTGTGAGCGAGAACTACGTGACCCCTTAACCCACAGGACCACCCAATCCTACAAGAACCAAGCCATGCTAGGTGCGTTACTCTTGGTCCGAGGATTGGGTGATCCTGTGGGTCATGTTGTTCTCGTTCACAGTGGCGGGCCAGTACAACGGGTTTGAATCTTTGGCTAGCGCAGTGTTGTTATTGATCAATACCACTCATTCCAGGGTGCAGTAATATATATATGCTGCTCATAGGCTAGTATACCAAACAGGGATGAGAATGAAATTAGCTTGAAAGCTCGCACACCTCCGTAAGTCCTCGGACCAAGAGTAACACACCTAGCTTGGCTGGGTGCTTGGCTCTTGTAGGATTAGGTGGTCCTGTGGGTTAAGTTTAACAGTAAATATTAAGCATTTACGAATTATGATAGACTTTACCCGAAGTGACTGAAATCTGGGATATGCATCGCAACAGCTTCAAACTACCTTTAATGTTTACCCTATTAAAGGAAATGGAATAATTACATCAGCTGCGACTGCAGTGCTGTCTAACCTTTGGCCCAAGAATGTCTATCAGTGAGTCAGCGAGTGAATCCGCCAGGAATTCTGCTCGATTCTGCTCTTGGCCACAATATGAATTAAGTGGGCCGGTAACAACACAGATTTCCTATCTGGTGACCAGTTACCAAGAAGACACAAACTTCATAAAGAGACTATTAAGCTGTAATTCTAACTTAATTGTTTAGGCAGTATTATTTAATCAAGATTCACATCAGCAGGATGTGAAACTAGAAAGCCAACCTACCTGGAGGCTCAACGAATCTGCGGCGCCCCTTGAATCAAGCCCTGAGGCTTGATCAACCAGGCTGCTACTGCTGACCGAATACAATCCATTGTACGAACCACAGCCCTGTTGATCGGGCACTGACTTTGGGTATCTGTCCAGTTCCCTCTCGAAGACAGCCTGGGGTCTATTGGTAATTCCCCATATCTATAGTGGAAGGCTGTTGAACAGTCTTGGACACTAGACACTCTGTGTTTTCGGGTATTCATGACGTCCTTGATTTTCATTGATGGGATATTACACCGTCTGACTAATCGTTTGCTTTCTTAGGGGGTGATTTCTGCGTACGGGTTTAAGACCAGTGCTTCTGGAATATTTCAGGTGTAGATAATGATACATCTTTCTCGCTTGTATTCCAGGGAGTCCAGGTCAAGGGACAAAAGATACGATTTGTTCGGATTTTTAACCCGGATGGTTAGCCATCCAGGATAACCCAAGGAAGTTAGTCCTTCATCGAGGACTGTCTGACTTATTTCCATTAGGGTCCTTCAGTCTTGTCCCCCAGGATTCGATCGACTCCAGTCGACCAACATCCAGGTACCTACTTACTGCTAGATGAACAGGGACAGCACTTGTAAGGAAACCTGACCAACGTTTCCACCCTTGACGGGGATTGAACCATGGACACTCAGTGTGTGAGGCGAGAGCGTTGCCAACATTCCCAGAAATTAAGGTGCTTGACCGAACTTATATGTGCAGTGAAAACTTTCTGTACATTCTCTAGATCTGTAATTTTAAATGCTTTAAATGGGAATATTAGTATGCTGCATTATTCCAGCTCAGAGAGAACAAATAACTTAAAAGTATCATCATTAGCATGTCATTACTTGTTTCGGAAGTTCTCATTACCCATCCTATCATTTTCCAAGCAGATGTGATAGTGACACTATTGTGATCCTTGAAGGTGAGATCCTCTGATCCTCTGTTATGTGGTTAGTTTGTCGTAGACTCCGTCCTAGCTTATATTTCTTCAAATTTTCCATAACGGATTGTCCATACTAAACGCAATATTGTTTTCCGTTGTCCATTGGAAAACTTGGCGTATATCCGCTTGAAAATTTACCGGGTCCTTGATGGATGACTCATGCACCTTTTATTATCATCTGCAAGATAAGACATGGTGCTATGGTTTATATCTCTACCTATATCTGATATGAGGATAAGGGACAGGACGGGGGCGATCACCTTGCCTTTCGGAACAGAGCTTTTCACTATGACAGCCTCCAACTTAACTCTGTTTGCTATTACTCTTTGTGTTCCATTGGTTAAAACGTTGAAGATTTATCGGCCCACTTTTCCAGGTATTCCATTAACACGCATTTTGTGCGTTTTTCTTTACCATGTTTGCACTTGTCGGAGTCTTCTGCATAGTCTGTTAATATAATAGACAGGATGAGTACAATTTAAGTATCGTTTATTAAGCATGAGTTCTTCTCCTATCAACTCTGATAATTTATGAGCACTCAAGGCTGATTATTTGAAAAATGTTGTGGGAACTTTCTGTTTGCTATGTTAGCATGTCCGATGACACGGCAGCTGCATGTTTACACAAAATGTTTATAGGTTGATAACGCATTTATATGACATTCCATCATGTCAATGTTGTTGGCATCACTTAGAAAGAGGCGATGAAAAGGTATCAACAATTTGCATTCAATAATAAAGTTAACAACAACAATAATAATAATAATAATAATAATAATAATAATAATAATAATAATAATAATAATAATAATAATAATAATAATAATAATAATAATAATAATAATAATAATATTATTATTATTATTATTATTATTATTATTATTATTATTATTATTATTATTATTATTATTATTATTATTATTGTTATTATTACTATTAATATTATTATTATTATTATTATTGTTATTATTATTATGGGGTTAAAATCTCTCACATATATACGCAGGGAATTAACAAGGATTCTTTTAGATACAGTCTTACGAGTTTTAGATTGAATTCTTATTTTCTAAGTTATTTTTATAATATCATAATGATTAAGACGATTTAATGATTAGATTTTATATAAAATATACAAATTTTTCTAGCGCTAATTAGGAATTACTTTTCGTAATTATTTTTCGTGTTACTTGGCAGCAATATAAATTTATAATAATAATTAGTAAATAATTGCTGAGTTTTAATAAATATTTTAATTACATAAATGTATCGATACTTTGACCATAAATGTTTGTTCATTATTGATTATCATTTACCAGATGTTAATTGTGTTAACTTTGGTATTATCATTATTACTGAAACAAGAATTAGAATTTGATGCATTGTAAGCACATAATACACACTGTTAAATATTATCTATCCCTAATATTATTTTTGTATATAATGAAGCGCAGTATTTTAGTTTATATTAATATTATAAGAATAACGAGTAATGATATAACTATTTTCTGTGATATTAGGAATTTTTTGCTCTCATTATTAGTATGAGGTCACAGGTAGTATACATGTTCCATCAATAACAATAGTATGTTGTAACGGAAGCGATACAGTATGCTGCAACAATTAAAATGTTGCGAATTGCAGCACTAACACTAGTGAGTACAGCATCAATAGCGTGGGTTGCCACAGTAGCAATAATGCATTTATCGTAATATACAATGACATAGTGGGGGATTTTACTTATAAACTCTAGTTTATGTACGTAGTTTTGTGCTGTTACATAGAATGAGCTATATTCTTCGATTTTATGTTTTTATATCAATAAACTGTATAGATACAGAATAGAGGTTCATTTTTTCTTTCGGGCCCCAACAACCATACTCAAGGTGCCTTCCACACCACTTGACCAACACCCAGGTATCAGTTTACTGCTAAGTGACCTGAGATAACATACCTTGTACGTAAACATGGTAATAATTTCCACTCACTCAAGGATTAAACCTGTGATTCTGTTTGGAAGCCGTAGGCGCTACTGAGTTACCAATCAGACAATTTCAGAGACACACATTAACCAGCTGTTTTTTCCAGATGTTCCAGTTGTTCACATTTCACTGGAGTCGCATCTTGATCTCCACGACATTAAGGAGGGTATGGACGTGTATTTCACGTGTTCGGTCACAGCCGTCCCCTCCCCCACTTCCGTCCACTGGTACCACAATGTGAGTACTTATCTGACTTATTCTTAATATAATTAATATTTTATATGTCACACACTGACTGATACCATTAAATGCCCACCATACCATTGGTATCCTGAGGAGGATACCATTGAACTTCAGGAAGAAATGGAAAAATTAATGCCATGTTTTAAACAGTGACGGACTCAGTTCAATGGGAACAAGTGTAGATTCCAAATCCTATGGATTGAATATAGCCCTTGAAGTCATAAACTAGATGAAGTAGAGCTGGGTCACTACAAAATTTGGGAAAGACTTAGGAGTCATGGTAATCAGTAATGTGAAGCCAAGACAACAGTGAATATGCGTGCGCAATAAGAGGAATCCAAAAATTATTTTACAGTTCTTTCTAGACATCACTAAAAAATACTCACTTGGAAAATGCAGCTCAATTTTGGTGGTTATATCACCTTGAGTTTTCCCTGAGGTACGTTTATTGTCTTTTCTGAGGATGAGGGTCCCCAATAGAGTTCTAGAGGTGGTACCTCCCTATATATATATATATATATATATATATATATATATATATATATATATATATATATATATATATATATATATATATATATATATATATATATATATATATATATATATATATATATATGCCAAACAACCACTGTGAAAGAATAGAGAAATTTTAAGTGCTTTCGTGACTACTCACATTATCAAGGAACAATAAAGTTAATGTTGTTGTTGTAGGTTGCCGGTATTTCCGGCCCAGGTCTTCTCCAGATGGCGACCCGGCGGTGGCCTCCCGGGCGGGGGGTGTCGTTCATCTTCTTTCTTCTGTATTCTTTCTTGGGGCCCTCCGGTTGGAGGGTGCCTTCTTCTTCTGTCTTGCGGTGACTCCCCAAGTGGGAAGCGTCTTCTCGTTTAGCATCTTCAGCAGCATAGAAGGGCGGAGGCAGCAATTACAGGGTTCATTTTGGAGCCACACCCCAGCTTTAGCAGGCAGCAAAATGCTGGGGAAACTTGTCTTCACGGTGATTGATCATTGACAGTCCTGCTAGGTGAGGGTACCGTCTTCAGCAGCCCCATTCTGGAGAGCTCTGAATTCCTTCCTTGTGGTGTAGTCGAGTGCCACAAAGCGGTGCTTTTTGAGAGTTGGTTGATCAGGGATTCAGTGGTGAATGATCGAGTTGAGTCCCATGTGAACTTGACTGTCCCGTTGTGGAGGCGTTGAATAATTTCTGGAGTGTACATTGCGTTCTCGTTCTGGTTGGTTGTGTAGAAGTATACACCAGGCAAGCAATGGACTTCTTGTGAAGGAGTGGCGATAGTACGTAGGGATGCATCCCAAGGCTCTTGTGTTTTAACCTTCTTGGCTGGCGGCTGAGACGTTTGAGGTGAGGCGTCTGATTGGTCCGTTGTGACAGAGGTGGATGCAGGTGCTGGTGGACTCTCATTGGTGGAATCGGTCGGCGTCTTAGTGGTCTCTGATTGGTCCATCTCTGTGTCGGGAGGAAGGTGTGGTAGCGGTGGAGCAGCGGTAATGTTGGCGAATTTGCAGTGGATTTTATGATCTCTGTGGAAGGTGGAGATGCAGGGAATGTGAAACCAGGCATGTTGTTGAGCTTGAAGAGTTCGTTGATGGTGGTGTTGAAGGAACCAGGTTCAGCTACATTCTGCACATGAGCATACATGATGCAGTAAAGAATCATGGTGGAGTCGCCAGCAAGAGCTGGCGAAGAAGTGGTAGATGCAGCTTGCGTGGCTTGAAGAATCTTGGTAGTATCTGCTTGAAGCTTGGTAATAGCAGTATATGTAGTCGCTTGTGCAGTGTTTTTTTTTTTTTGTTGTTGTTGTTGGAGTTGTTTCTTAAGTATATCTCGACTGGTTGGGCACTTTTGCACTCTCTTTTATCCCCTTTGCCTTTATACAAAAGAACTATGCATGCTCTCCGCCAATCCCTAGGTACTTTACCGTCTTCCATATATTTATTAAATAATTGCACCAACCACTCCAAAACTATATCTCCACCTGCTTTCAACATTTATATCTTTATCCCATCAATCCCGGCTGCCTTATCTCCTTTCATTCTACCCACTGCCTCACGAACTTCCCCCACACTCACAACTGGCTCTTCCTCACTCCTACAAGATATTATTCCTTCTTGCCATATACATGAAATCACAGCTTCCCTATCTTCATCAACATTTAACAATTCCTCAAAATATTCCCTCCATCTTCCCGATACCTCTAACTCTTCATTTAATAACTCTCCTCTCCTACTTTTACCTGTAAAATCCATTTGTTCTCTAGGCTTCCTCAACTTATAAAAAAAAATCCGAAGCTTTTTCTAATTTTCAACAAAATTTGTTGATAACATCTCACCCATTCTCATTTGCTCTCTTTTTACATTGCTTCACCACTCTCTTAACCTCTCTTTTTCTCTTCATATACTCTTCCCTCCTTGCATCACTTCTACTTTGTAAAAATCTCTCATATGCTAACTTTTTCTCCCTTACTACTCTCTTTACATCATTCCCCAATAGCTCTCCTTCCCTCCTGCACCCACTTTCCTGTAACCACAAACTTCTGCTGAACACTCTAACACTTCTGCTAACACTACATTCTTAACCCACCCCATACATCTTTAACCCCATTGCCTCTACTCTCACTAGCCCATCTATCCTCCACTAGTTGTTTATATCTTACCCTAACTGCCTCCTCTTTTAGTTTATAAACCTTCACCTCTCTCTTAATTGCTGCTTCTGTTTTCCTTGTATCCCATCTACCTTTTACTCTCAGTGTAGCTACAACTAAAAAGTGATCTGATATATCTGTGGCCCCTCTATAAACATGTACATCCTGAAGTCTACTCAACAGTCTTTTATCTACCAACACATAGTCCAACAAACTACTGTCATTTCGCCGTACATCATATCTTGTATACTTATTTATCCTCTTTTTATGAAATACGTATTACTTATAAATAAACCACTTTCTATACAATATATATATATATATATATATATATATATATATATATATATATATATATATATATATATATATATATATATATATATATATATATGTCGTGCCGAATATGTAAAACTGGTCAATTAGCAAGAACTCATTTAAAATTAAGTCCTTTCTGAAATTTTCTCTTATACGTTTAAAGATATATATTTTTCATTAATGTTAATGTAAAAATTTTTAATTTTTCACCAAAAGAATCTTAGAAAACTTACCTAACCTTATTATAACAAGAGCAATTTATTTTAGCCTAACCCAACTAAATATATTTTAAATACGTTTACAATAATTTAGTACTAACCAAACACAATCAAATATATTTTTTTTGGTTAGGTTCAGAATGATTTTGGCGAAATTATTGCATATACAAATTTTCACTTGTCCTATATGGCAAGATGAGCGTTGCAATTTAAGCCAAGATCGCAAGTTCTACCTATTCGGCACGACATATATATATCCCCCTGCTTTTAACATTTCTGCCATTAGTTCCAGCTGCGTTACCCCCTTTCATTCTACATAATGCCTCACTTACCTCCCCCACATTTACATTCTGCTCTTCTTCACTCCTAAAAGATGGTATACCTCCCTGACCAGTGCATGAAATTACCACCTCGCTTTCTTACTCAACATTTAAAAGTTCCTCAAAATATTCTCGCCATCTACCTAATACCTCCCTCTCCCCATCTACTAACTCCCCTACTCTGTTTTAACTGACAGCTCCATACTTTCCCTAGGCTTTCTTAACTTGTTTAACGCACTCCAAATTTTTTTCTTATTTTCATTAAAATTTCTTGACAGTGCCTCTCCCACTCTATCATCTGCTCTCCTTTTGCACTCTCTCATCACTCTCTTCACCTTTCTTTTACTCTCCATATACTATGCTCTTCTTATAGCACTTCTGCTTTGTAAAAATCTCTCATAAGCTAACTTTTTCTCTTTTATCACACCCTTTACTTCATTATTCCACCAATCACTCCTATTTCCTCCTGCACCCTCCCTCCTATAACCACAAACTTCTGCTCCACATTCTAATACTGCATTTTTAAAACTATTCCAACCCTCTTCAACATCCCCACTACTCATCTTTGCACTAGCCCACCTTTCTGCCAACAGTCGCTTATATCTCCCCCGAACTTCCTCCTCCCTTAGTTTATACACTTTCACCTCCCTCTTACTTGTTGTTGCCACCTTCCTCTTTTCCCATCTACCTCTTACTCTAACTGTAGCTACAACTAAATAATGATCCGATATATATATATATATATATATATATATATATATATATATATATATATATATATATATATATATATATATATATATATATATATATATATATATATATATATATATATATATATATATGTCGTGCCGAATATGTAAAACTGGTCAATTAGCAAGAACTCATTTAAAATTAAGTCTTTCCTGAAATTTTCTCTTACCTAACCTTATTATAACAAGAGCAATTTATTTTATCCTATCCCAACTAAATATATTTTAAATACGTTTACCATAATTTAGTACTAAACAAACACAATCAAATATATCTTTTTCGTTAGGTTCAGAATGATTTTGGCGAAATTATTGCATACACAAATTTTCACTTGTCCTATATGGCAAGATAAGCGTTGCTATTTAAGCCAAGATCGCAAGTTCTGCCTATTCGACACGACATATATATATACATATATACGTATATGTATATATATATGTATAATATATATATATATATATATATATATATATATATATATATATATATATATATATATATATATATATATATATATATATATATATATATATATATATATATATATATATATATATATATATATATATATATATATATATTATATATATATATATATATATATATATATATATATATATATATATATATATATATATATATATATATATATATATATACTACCACTCCATCCAACAGTACCCTCTTGGGAGCACCACTGGGTCACCAGGCCATCGACACTATCCTCAAGGAAAAATTGAATGACCTGAGGAGAATTGAAGAGATAATAAGCGATCTTGATGCCCACGTGTCTTACTATGCCTAGACTCACTTCCTGAGGTATGCAACTTCTTTTGACAACTCAACACTCGACGAATATGACGCACACCTGAGATCAACTTTTAAGAAGGCCCTGAACCTGTCACTAGAGGATAAGCAATGGGATCAGGCAACCCTCCCAGTGCGACGGGGAGGTATATGAGTGCGCAAAGCAACGTATGTTGCTTTACCTGCTTTTCTGTCTTCGTGTTTGGCTTCCAGTGCATTAGTCAAGAAGATTGTTCCCGAACGCTTGAGAGATGTGGTAGGACCTCAAGACCCCAGGTTTACTGAACAGGGATACGGTGGGAAACCCTTGCAGACTCCTCTAGTAGACCAGCTCTTCCCAAAGAGCACAAATAGTCCCACTGGGACAAACCGATCATGGAAAAAATCGCCAACACAATGTTCACCATAGCTTCAGGAAAGGACAAAGCTCGTCTCATAGCGGTGAAGGCACCACACTCAGGAGATTTCCTTCTGCTACAAAAAGAAACGATTTCTAATAATAATAGAGATCTCCAGTGAATACTAGAAAGGACTGCCCTTCTAGCATCCAGCCTGTTACTGGGTTTTTGCAACAAGTAGTCAGTATCCTGGTCCAATTATCCATTAGAATTTAGTAAGATTCAATAGTGCTTCAGGATTACAACTGGTAGGCTACTAACTAAAGAAATTAAAATTCAGTAAGTTTATTAATAATAATAAAATTGTCTAGGCATATAAGATCAAAGTAAATTATAGTAATCAATTGAATATAATATAGATACAAGTTCCTACACTTCTCTCGTGTACAGTATTATTGTGTTGAAGGCATATATCACATTTTTATAGCTTTTAAGTACCGTCTGGTACATTGTTAGCATATAATAACATAATACAAATATGCTAGTAAGTTTGTGTGTATGTGTGTAAGTGCTCTAAGTAGTTCGCTGTGTCTCAAGACTCGACTAGACTTAACCAGTGACTGACTAAAAGTCCTCACATAAATTAACTTCTTGACCAACCTGGCAATCAGAACAGCTTGCTTGAACAATAAAACGACTGATAAGCCGAACAGCAATATAACAAGCAACAGCAACACAGAATCAGGAACAAGGAGATAATATAACGACACTAAGTAGGGACCATCTGCAGATCCTCCACAAAAGTCACAAAACTCCCATACTACTGAATCTAAGTTCAGCATTAGAAAATCCCCGACTGTGGCAGTACACAGATACCAGTACAAATTAGGTCAGAAGCTACAGCTCAGGACCTGAGTTTCTCAGGGTGTCTATGCGACACACAACCTCTGTACAACGTCGAAAATCACTAAGTCTAGACTATGTTCTGTGAACAGAGTTACACAGAACCAACAACAAGAAAGCGACAGAGACGATCTTCCAACAAGGACCCACAAGGTAGAGCTGGTGTGGGGGACCTCTTGTTAGAAGCAACGTCCAACCGACAATAGACAGTGCAGCCCAGGCAAACTACTCCAGGCGAGGTGTGATCACCCCCCCCTGATCACGTGACTCTCCATGGACTGCTGCTGCCCAGCAACACCGATAAGATGGCAGTGTAACGAGCGGAGAGAAAACACAGTAGTTAGACAATGCTGTCAGTTACTTAACACTTGAATTATGAGCACTGAATAATATATAAACGTTACATCCTACCTAATAAATATAACTAAGTCAAATAATAATATAAAGCAATATATTTACGATTTAGCTATTATTGCAAATATAAGCAATATAAAATTATATGAACAAGTAATATACATTACATACACTGTGACCCATTCAGGGGTTGCAATAGCTTCTAGCTGTGCCTAATTCCTCCCTGGGCACTCGACTCGACCCACAGGCCATTTGGATTGGTGTTGCTCTTCGCCTAGCCGCCCCATCCTCCTGGACATAGGTGTATTTGCGGCAGGGCGACAACTGATCAATTTGGACTTCATGGTCTCATGTGTTACACAGCAGAGAGGTCAATGACATCATAAAGAGAAGCCTCAGCACAGCCCATTGTCCATCTCAACAGGAACCCCAAGTGAAGAGGTCTGACAGAAAGTCAAAAGCGTACTGATGGAGCCACTATGCTACCATGGAAGGATGGAGAGCAGATTGCCTGGGACTACACCTGCACCACCACATTGGCAGACACCTACTTGCCATACTCCGTATCTGAAGGTGGTGGAGCTGCCAGCTACAGGGAAACCAAGAAGATCCGCAAATACAAAGACCTTCCCCTTGCTATGACGTCATCCCAATAGGGGTGGAGACCCTTGGAGCATGGGGCAAGTGTGCTCTAGAGTTCCTCAAAGAGCTGGGTGAAAAGCTCATCATAGAAACCAAGGACCACAAGGCGACCAGCTTCCTCTTTCAGAGACTCGGTGTCACGATCCAGAGAGGAAATGCTTGCAGCATTCTGGGCACACGGTGCACTGCCGGGGAGCTGGGCAAAGTATTCAGGATGTAGCTCTGAGTTGTTATCTACGTTGTTTTACTTTCTATTGTATTTTTGAGAATGTTTTGTCAGTGTATTTTGTCTTTAAATAAAATATATATTAATATAGGGGGTAGTAGGAGAAAATTCTCAAACAGCTTCAGGGAGAACCTTGAGCTTTCCCTTTAGCAAGTTTATTCTTTTTTTCTGAGGATGAGGGTCCCCAGGACAGTTCTAGAGGTGGTACCTCCCTATATTATATATTATATATTATATATATATATATATATATATATATATATATATATATATATATATATATATATATATATATATATATATATATATATATATATATATATATATATATATATATATATATATATATATATATATATATATATATATATATATATAGCGAGAGAGAGAGAGAGAGAGAGAGAGAGGTACCACCTCTGAAGGTGTGCTGAGGACCTTTATCCTCAGAGATAAGAATAAACTTACTTCAGGGAAAGTTCAAAGTTCTCGCTGGAGCTATTTGAATATTGTCTTCTCCTACCACCCCCTATATTCTATATTCTATGTACACTTTTTTTTAAATGCAAAATACATTGACAAAAAAACAATAGGAAATAGAACAACATAGATAACATCTCAGAGCCTACATCTCGAATACTTCTTCCAGCTCTGCGGCAGTGGGCCTCATGCCCAGAATGCTGGAGGCATTTCCCCTCTGAATCGCAACACTGAGTCTCTGACAGAGGAAGCTGGCAGCTCTGTGATCCTTGGTTTCTCTTATGAGTTTTTCATCCAGCTCTTTGAGGAACTTCAAAGCACTCTTGCCCATTGCTCCAAGGATTACATCAAGGGGGAAGGCCTTCATATTTGTAGGTCTTATAGGTCTCCCTGGAGCTGGAGGCTCCACCCCTTCAGCTTTATAGTATGGCAAGGTGTCTGCCAATGTGGCAGCACAGGTGTAGTTCCAGGCAATCTGCTTGCCATCCTTCCAGGGTAGCATAATGGCTCCATCAGGACGCTTTTGATTACCATCAGATCTCTGTACTTCGGGTGTACGTTCAGTTGGGCAATGGGCTGTGGCGAGGCTTCTCTTTATGATGTTGTTGACCTCCTCAGGTCTAGCATACTTCCCTTGTGATGTGTGACACACAAGACCTTGAAGTTTGAATTGATCAGCCGTCATCCTGCCGGAAATACATGGGGGTGGCTAGGCGAAGAGTAACACCAATCCGAATGGCCTGTTGGTCTAGTGGAGTTCCCAGGGAGTAATTGGGAACAGCTAAAAGAAAATCTCCTGAATGCAGTGACTTCACTACTAGGAGATGAGCTTTGCCCTTTCCTGGAGCATTGGTGAGCATTGTGTTGGTAATTTTTTCCATGATAGGTTTATCCGAGTGAGATTGTGCTCTCTGGGAGGACCTGGTCTACTGGAGGAGTCTACAAGGGTATCCCACCACATGGCTGCTTCAGTGAACCTGGGGTCTTGAGCTCCTACCGCACCTCTCAAGCATTCTGGGACAATCTCCTTGACTAGTCCACTGGAAGCAATGCACGAGGACAGAAATGTAGATAAAGCCACCTGCATTGCCTTGCACACCCCTATACCTCACAGTCGCACTGGAGGAGTTGCCTGATCCCATTGCTGATCTTCCAGTGACAAATTCAGTGCCTTCTTAAAGGTTGATCTCAGGAGTGAGTCATTCATTGAGTGTTGGGTTGTCAAGAGAGGGTGCGCACCTCAGGAAGTGAGTCTTGGCAGAGTAAGACACCTTAAGAAGAGATGCAGGGCATTATGGGCATCAATATCCCTTATTCTCTACTTCATTCTCTTCAGGTCATTCAGTTTGTCCTTGAGGACTGTGTCGATGGCCTGTTGACCCAGTGCTGCTCCCAAGAGGGGTGATGTTGGATGGAATGGCGGTAGAGATTTCAGGGAGGATTGTTTGCACAGCTCTGATTATTTCCTGGTTTGTTGTCATGATTTCAAACTTGGAGGGATTGAGGATGAGTGCCAATGTTTGTCCCTGTGTCTTCACCAGTTGTAGGTCCTCTAGCAGAGACTCTTCAGTACCTGCCAGAGTACTATCATCCAGGTACCAGGTGTTGAGCTCGCTGCACAAGCTGGAAGTTAGTTCTCTCACCGCCAAGCAGAAGAGAAGTTGAGTGAGAGGGTCACCCTGTTGAACACCCTCTGATGAGGGAATTTCATGTTTGGCAAACAAAACAATTGAAGATTTGCTGTAGGCAGCTGAAATGAAGGGAAGAAGACTGGGGATCCGATCCGGAACAGCTGGCAAAACCACATCTCTTCACGATATTGAAAGCATTTCTAAAGTCAAGTTTGACTAATGCCTTGTCTTCTGGAAAGTCGCTGATGTAAGCCCTTGCTGCATGAACTGCCACTTCACTGCTTTGAGAGACCCCGCAGCCCAGTTGGTGTGGCTGGAGTAAACGGGTGGCTTCTAGTCGAATGTTTCTTACATCTGCTTTAACAACGAGATGGAGAAAAGTGTTACAATCAACAACGGGTCTGATTCCCCAATTCTTCTTCTTCAAAGCACATAATGGAGCTCCAAAAATGAAAGGTTTAATTTCTTCTGGAATCCTCAAGCCAGACAGTTGTTGACGAAGTCTGTTAACTCGAAGAGGAGAATTGATTCAGCTGTGCCGAGTACTGGATTTACCATCTCTTTGAGGTGTGGTCGAATTCCAGTGTAATCCCTGCCGATCCTGCTAGAAATGACACTATCGCTTTATAGACTTCTGATTCTGGCCAAATTAATTGTCCAGTGATGAGGTCTTCCTCAGGAATGGTGGTAACGACTCGGGTGTCCCTTGTTGGGTGCTTGTCTCTTAGTGCTTGGACAGTGGCCTCATCTTTGGGAGCAACAATGTTGTCACTTGCAATTATTCTGATTGCTCTCAATGTGTTACCTTCGATATTTTTTTGCTAATCTGTGCCCAAATTTTTTCGTTTTCAGTGGATTTTTTCTTAGGTCTGCCTCTGTGATTCCAGCCATGATGGGGCAGAGAGACACAATTATCTGCTCTTGGGTAGTTGCGCACTGCCTTGATAACTAATTTGGTTAGCAGTTTGCCTCGTCTTTCAGGAACTGTTAGACAGACATTGCCGAACAGGAGTAGGTTGCGTCATGCTTTGATGGTGATTCGGTCTTCTAAGTAGGTGGAGCCTCCATTCACCTGCTTAAGAAGGTCTGTAAATTTCCCTGCCGCATATGGACGAGCCGCTTTAGGAATGTGAGATAGAGTACTGCTAGCAGTGGATATGAATGCCATCAGATCTTCGCCACTGAGGATGTTACCATTGGAACTTTCATCTGCCTGTGGGGGCTGTGGACAGCTCTATGCAGGGATCATATGTGATTCGGCTCACCCATTGAGTGCATGTATAAGGTCAGCCCTGCTGACTGTCCGAAACACTCCACTTGGCAAGTCCCTTTTCTTTCATTGTTAGGTGCACTGTTTCCCTGGCTTTGTGGCTAGCTAGCTGCATCGTATGCCATATCTCAGTCTGTGTGGTAAGCTTGGGCTGAAAGGAAAATGACAAGTGTGGGTGGAGGCACATACCCTGGGTTGTTCATGGTAGGGGTGGAGAGGGGTGGAGGAGAGCGTAGGCCTAGATCTGGTTGGCAGTCTCAAGTCCTCGTGTAAGGTGGGGTAGGGAGGAGGTGGAGGTGGTGTGGGGAGTGATGAGGGTGAGGGAGCAGTGGAGGAGGAGTGATGACCTGGGGAGGCAGACCTGGCAGCGTTGCCCACTCACTGCACTAAACGGTACGTCATTATACATGGCCCTCCACTATACACAGCCCTCTACTATAAACAACACACTGCTTTACACTCTACACTATCTACACTGTACTCAGAAGTTTTTTTTTTTTTTTCTTTTTTTTTTTTCTTTTTTTTTGGCTGGAGAGAGAGTCATCTGATCGAAGACAAATTCTCACCTCAGCTTTGGTTTCCCGAACGCAAGGTTCACGGTGATTTTTGAGTTGTATAACCCCAAATTTGTCTTCTTTTTTCAAGTAAAAAGTGATATTATTTTATATGTAATAACTGAAGAATGATTCTTCCGACTGTTTCAAATTACCAATGAAGAATATTGCTATAATAATTTTGTTTGACTAGGTGCAATTTTGCAATTTTTCTGGAACTGCTAAATATCTGGAGTGACTGGAATCAAATCCATTTATGTCATACGAGCAGATCATTATGACTCAGGATGACGCTGCTGGTGTGTTTACACTGGTCTCTCAGTATTACACCTCACACACTACTACGTTTGTCAGTAGGGACAATTGAAATTGAGAAATTATATACAGAAGACTGTGTGACCCTACGGTAATGAGGACTCAGCCCTATAAATGTAACACTCCTTCATACCTATCCTGTTCTTCCTCATACTACAACTCCCTTATAAGACCCTATCTTCTCTTCCTGAAGCAATAAATTCCTTACACCCTGCCTTTTTTCCCTTCGACTACGAATCTCTATCGCCTTGTTTTGCTTCACACAATTCTCCTTGCACCTTGTTATCTCATTTTTGCAACTCCACCAAACCTTACTTTACACAAATAGCCCGCACATAGAAGAGAGGAGCTTACGACGACGTTTCGGTCCTCTCTTGTATGTGCAGGTTATTTGTGCAACGTTCCAGTCACGGTATTTTGCCTTTTTTTGTTATTTACTTTAGAATATGCTACGTATACAACAGTTCCCCCTGACACTGCGGCTCACTCACTCCCTTGTCTTCTCTTCCTCACAGGAGAACCATCTTCGGGCCAACTCTAGCAGCGGGTTGTTGTTGGGCAACACAAGTTTAGTTCTGCAGAAGGTGGAACGCCACTCCTCCGGCAGGTACACCTGCAGAGCCACCAACACGGAGGGTCAGGGCGTCTCCAAACCGATCTTGCTACACGTTAAATGTGAGTAAATTCTTCCACTTGTATCTATGTTTCATACACTGGATCCGAAAAATACTTCAGCAGCTGTTCAGAGGTTAATAATATGCAATATTTTTGGAACACCTGCAGTCTCCCTCAAAGGTAGAGTGACCCGAAGAAGAGAAAACACTTTAACCATCATTCATACAATCACTGTGTTGCCAGAAGTGCGCTAATAAGAATTCAAATGACCCACTGTATTTCAGCATCCTCAGAGTGCAGGGACTGTAGTTATTGTCTCCAAAAATTTAAATTCGGCTGACCAACTTTCCCTGAATTATTTCAATAATGTCACAGACCGGGCCGCGGGGGCGTTGACCCCCGAAACTCTCTCCAGGTAAACTCCAGGTAATACTCACACTCCAACAGCATCTCAAATAACACAGTCCGCTTGTCATTACTTACTCCTTTCTAACTGGCTCATTCACTTCCGTGCACTGTCTATATCACATAAAATCTTTTAACTCTTCCACCAGCTTTTCCTAGGAACAGCCCCAACCCCTCTTTCCCTCCATTGCTCTATCCTCCCTAATTCTCCTCCCTTCCTCAGCCCCTTCAAATCTTTTTTGTTAACCCCACTCTTTCTACTTCCAAGCTCTTTATAAAATTCACATCACACATTGCCCACAAACACAACAACTCCGCTGTCTCCGGCCTCCTTCTCTATAACCCAGATTCTTCATTTTTTACCCTTGGGTAGGATCCTTTGTCAATTTGCCTCACTGCACCTCCTAAATATCTGAACACATTACGTCCATATTCCCTCCATCCAGTCTAATATCCACTATTTAATTGCCAAGATTTCTTATTTTATGCCTGTTATTATTTTATATTTTATTATTATTATTATTATTATTATTATTATTATTATTATTATTATTATTATTATTATTATTATTATTATTATTATTATTATTATTATTATTATTATTATAAAGAATTCCATTGTTTTTTTTACACAGAGGCCAAGAAAAACTTTCATTATCATTCCATCAACATCTTGCCAGAGGCACGCCGACATAAATGATCCGATCTCCACCCTTCCTTCACTGTACTGCTTACCTCCAGGATTCAAGTCCAGCCAACCGATATTCCTGAATAATTTGATAAAAATTACCTTGCTCACACTCCAACATTTCGTCAAGTTATAAAGACCACTTGCTTCCACTCAGTTCTCTCTAACATGCTCTCACATGCCTGCTCAACGTCCAAGCTCCTTGCATGCAAAACTTCCTTTATTCCTTTCCTCCATCCTTTCCTAGGCCGACTCCTCTCCATTCTTACCTCCAAGTCATCCTATTTGCTCCAGCTTCTCTAAATTACAAAACCTTCTCAATAACCCCTCAGTCCTCTGGATGATATACTTAGCAACCCGCACATCCTTCTAATCTCCAACTCGCACCACACATTAACCTTAAAGACGACATCTCCACTGCCTCCAGCCTTTTACCTTGTTGCAACATTTATACCCCATACGTCACACCACATACGAGTGTTGGTACCACTGTATAGTCATTACTTTTCTTGTCTCCATGGATTACATTCTTTGTCTCTGTTAATGCCTCAATGCATCACCCACCTTTTTCCCATTGTTAATTCTATGGTTCACCTCGTTTTTCATAGACCCATTCTTTCACAAGGACCCCTACACGGCACACACATGTGTATGCGTGTGCTCAGTTCCCTTAAGCGTTAGCGGTGGTCCCTAAAAGGGAAAATATGGTGGAAAAGAAACATTGATGCTGTGAATGGCTAATCTGTCGACTGTGATCAACACATACGTGATCCTTGCATTCTTTAAGTGGAAATTAAACAACATATTGGAAGTGCCGAGGACCCAGACTAATCCTAGTGTTGTTGGGAAACAGGAAGTGTTGCCACTCGAGGGAAACGGTAAATTGTATTACCGTTGTATGAATTTGGTAAATCCTCGACTACCATCAAGGGAAACCGTAGTGAAGGGAGTAGACTAGCCAGGGAAAAAAATAGCTATTAACACTGAGAAATCAGCATGAAAAAAACTTAAATGGAAGTGAAAGGGGAAATTAGCGTAGGTCTAGCTGCTGTGTGAGAGATAAAACAACGATCCCGTATAGTGAAGTGTAAAGAAAAGTGTATCTTGAATAAATATAGTGTATATCCTTTGTGATAACCAGTGTAGAGCAGTGATAATATACCAGTGATAATAGAAACCAAAAATAGTGAAGTGTAGCAGTGTGGGACAATCTATACGTCCTGGCGTTGACATGTATTTCAGTGTACACACAAAGGTTTGAGTTACCACTTATAATGAAATGACTAGGGTACTGATATATAGTGGAAAGATCTCGTGAATCTAAATTGTCAGTGGAATGACTCAATTATAGTGATTAAACATAATGGAAGTGGTTTTAAACTAAGATGTGGCATCGCAAGCGAGAAGTGCCATGTACCCTGGGGTAATGTGTTACAGCCATACGTCTGACAGCGCTACCAGGCAACCCCACATGCCCACCATATACCTCCGTAATAACACCATATACCCCACACCACAATAACCCAGTCTTAGTACGAAAACATGCAATTGACTCGTGTATATATGGAGCTCGGTAAATGTACCCAATTTGAAAAAAAGTCGGTGTGATCTTCTTTACTATAAATGTTTTTGATTAATAGTAAGTCTCTGTATTAAATACATCCCACATTCCAATGTATTGACCCTCTACACCTGAGTGCAGAGCAGAAAGGTAAAGTGGAAATCAGGTTCTCTTGGTACCCAGTTGCAAATAGAATACAGGCAGGATGGCAGCACAGTATACCTGAGGGACATATGAAAAGGCTCTTGGGAAAAAATCCTGAATCGAATGCAACTTTCGTTTCTCCAAACCTCATGTCTCCTGTGCAAGAATAAACACTCCGTTCAAAAGAGAAATCCATCGAGAAAGGTGTTTCTGGATCTGCAATAAAGATGTGGAACTATGGACAGGTACCAGAAAAGTACTCAAGAGGTTAATAAATAATAAGCATGAAAACAAAGAGGAACTATTGGATAGTCTACCCAAAATATATAGAGCATGGTTAGATGAGAAAGGAGTAATGTTTAACATTCATAATGACTAGTCTACAACAGTTGACTCAAAAAGAGACACCCACTGGAAAAAAAACACTAGCTAGAGCTTGTCATGGCCAAGCTGGCGGGAGATACGTCTGTAAAAACTTGCATTGATGGTCATAGTGATGCCTATGCTAACCTTCCTATGTTGTATAAATATACCTAGTTGGACGAATCTTCTTGTAGCTAGCTGGCCCAGTGGCTAGCGCATCGGTCTGGAGTTTTATGAGTCTATGACCGCGGGTTCAACCCCGCCCGTGGTATGGTTTGGATAAATATTTCGCCAAAATTCCTGGTATCCTTTGCAGGGCGCTGCCAGTACCAGATGCAATGGGTCTCAAAGGCACATTTTGTTTGTGAGTCAGCCTTGCTGACCTAAGGTGGGTAGGGACGAGGTGCAAGAGTTTTTTTTGCTAACTAAGTTTTTGAGTGTATTGCGGGTCTGTCTTCCACATATGCTCGAGGATTGGAGCATATGTGTTGGCGTTGCTTAGTAACTGACCACCTCAAAAACTAGTTCGTCAAGTTGATAAATTACACACATGTGCGGCACCTGGGTATCTCTGTTGTGGAAACGTCTCGTCACACAGTGGCTTCATCAGTCCAATACAAAGAAGATTAGCGAAAAACTTAAGAAGTGTGAGGTAATCAGTTCCACAGTCAGGGGTCAATGTAATTAGTCCATTAATCTTGAGAAGAATATAACATATGTGCCCCTTTTAGGGGCTCTGTTGGCCTGGTGGTTAACGCTCTCGCTTCACACGGCAAGGGCCTGGGTTCGATTCCCAGCCAGAGTAGAAACATTGGACGTGTTTCTTTCCACCTGTTGTCTATGTTCCCCATCAGTAAAATGGGTACTTGGGTGTTAGTCGACTGGTGTGGGTCGCATCCTGGGACACTGACCTAAGGAGGCCTGGTCACAGACCGGGCCGCGGGGGCGTTGACCCCCGGAACTCTCTCCAGGTAAACTCTCCAGGTAGACAGGTGAGGCGAAACAGTCGTAAGAGCTGTCACCATGGACAAATCGACTGGTGGAAGTAGGTCATGCCTGTATCAAGATCCAGATGTTGCTGTGTCTGACGGGAATGTAGATAAATGGTTCAGAAAACCGACAAGTTGATAAATTAGACACATGTGCAACACCTGGGTATCATTATTGTGGAAACATTTCGTCACACAGTGACTTCATCAGTCCAATACAAAGAATAATGGTGAAGAGCACCGGAGTCTTCAAGATTACGGTTATCTTCACCACTTCCAAGGCTGAGGGACTGAAAGCCTCATCATTTGTATATAGTTCTACAATCATCGTATTATTTCCTTGTATTGTATTGATAATGTTTCTGTATAGCGAAAAATCTAAAAATAAAGATACCAGATGTTGCACATGAGAAGAAACTTACTGTGTCGGCTACCAGATGTTGCACATGAGGAGAAGCTTACTGTGTCGGCTTCCAGATGTTGCACATGAGGAGAAGCTTACTGTGTCGGCTACCAGATGTTGCACATGAGGAGAAGCTTACTGTGTCGGCTTCCAGATGTTGCACACGAGGAGAAGCTTACTGTGTCGGCTTCCAGATGTTGCACATGAGGAGAAGCTTACTGTGTCGGCTACCAGATGTTGCACATGAGGAGAAGCTTACTGTGTCGGCTTCCAGATGTTGCACATGAGGAGAAGCTTACTGTGTCGGCTACCAGATGTTGCACATGAGGAGAAGCTTACTGTGTCGGCTTCCAGATGTTGCACATGAGGAGAAGCTTACTGTGTCGGCTTCCAGATGTTGCACATGAGAAGAAACTGTGTCGGCTTCCAGATGTTGCACATGAGGAGAAGCTTACTGTGTCGGCTTCCAGATGTTGCACATGAGAAGAAACTGTGTCGGCTTCCAGATGTTGCACATGAGAAGCTTACTGTGTCGGCTTCCAGATGTTGCACATGAGGAGAAGCTTACTGTGTCGGCTTCCATATGTTGCACATGAGGAGAAGCTTACTGTGTCGGCTTCCAGATGTTGCACATGAGGAGAAGCTTACTGTGTCGGCTTCCAGATGTTGCACATGGGGAGAAGCTTACTGTGTCGGCTACCAGATGTTGCACATGAGGAGAAGCTTACTGTGTCGGCTTCCAGATGTTGCACATGGGGAGAAGCTTACTGTGTCGGCTTCCAGATGTTGCACATGAGGAGAAGCTTACTGTGTCGGCTTCCAGATGTTGCACATGGGGAGAAGCTTACTGTGTCGGCTACCAGATGTTGCACATGGGGAGAAGCTTACTGTGTCGGCTACCAGATGTTGCACATGAGGAGAAGCTTATTGTGTCGGCTACCAGATGTTGCACATGGGGAGAAGCTTACTGTGTCGGGTACCAGATGTTACACATGAGAAAGTTACTGTGTCGGCTACCAGATGTTGCACATGGGGAGAAGCTTACTGTGTCGGCTACCAGATGTTGCACATGAGAAAGTTACTGTGTCGGCTACCAGATGTTGCACATGGGGAGAAGCTTACTGTGTCGGCTACCAGATGTTGCACATGGGGAGAAGCTTACTGTGTCGGCTTCCAGATGTTGCACATGGGGAGAAGCTTACTGTGTCGGCTTCCAGATGTTGCACATGAGGAGAAGCTTACTGTGTCGGCTTCCAGATGTTGCACATGGGGAGAAGCTTACTGTGTCGGCTACCAGATGTTGCACATGGGGAGAAGCTTACTGTGTCGGCTACCAGATGTTGCACATGAGGAGAATCTTACTGTGTCGGCTACCAGATGTTGCACATGGGGAGAAGCTTACTGTGTCGGCTACCAGATGTTACACATGAGAAAGTTGCTGTGTCGGCTACCAGATGTTGCACATGGGGAGAAGCTTACTGTGTCGGCTACCAGATGTTGCACATGAGAAAGTTACTGTGTCGGCTACCAGATGTTGCACATGGGGAGAAGCTTACTGTGTCGGCTACCAGATGTTGCACATGGGGAGAAGCTTACTGTGTCGGCTACCAGATGTTGCACATGAGGAGAAGCTTACTGTGTCGGCTACCAGATGTTGCACATGAGAAAGTTACTGTGTCGGCTACCAGATGTTGCACATGGGGAGAAGCTTACTGTGTCGGCTACCAGATGTTGCACATGGGGAGAAGCTTACTGTGTCGGCTACCAGATGTTGCACATGAGGAGAAGCTTACTGTGTCGGCTACCAGATGTTGCACATGAGGAGAAACTTACTGTGTCGGCTACCAGATGTTGCACATGAGAAAGTTACTGTGTCGGCTACCAGATGTTGCACATGAGGAGAAGCTTACTGTGTCGGCTACCAGATGTTGCACATGGGGAGAAGCTTACTGTGTCGGCTACCAGATGTTGCACATGAGGAGAAGCTTACTGTGTCGGCTACCAGATGTTGCACATGGGGAGAAGCTTACTGTGTCGGCTACCAGATGTTGCACATGAGGAGAAGCTTACTGTGTCGGCTACCAGATGTTGCACATGGGGAGAAGCTTACTGTGTCGGCTACCAGATGTTGCACATGAGAAAGTTACTGTGTCGGCTACCAGATGTTGCACATGGGGAGAAGCTTACTGTGTCGGCTACCAGATGTTGCACATGGGGAGAAGCTTACTGTGTCGGCTACCAGATGTTGCACATGAGGAGAAGCTTACTGTGTCGGCTACCAGATGTTGCACATGAGGAGAAACTTACTGTGTCGGCTACCAGATGTTGCACATGAGAAAGTTACTGTGTCGGCTACCAGATGTTGCACATGGGGAGAAGCTTACTGTGTCGGCTACCAGATGTTGCACATGGGGAGAAGCTTACTGTGTCGGCTACCAGATGTTGCACATGAGGAGAAGCTTACTGTGTCGGCTACCAGATGTTGCACATGAGGAGAAACTTACTGTGTCGGCTACCAGATGTTGCACATGAGAAAGTTACTGTGTCGGCTACCAGATGTTGCACATGAGAAACTTACTGTGTCGGCTACCAGATGTTGCACATGAGAAACTTACTGTGTCGGCTACCAGATGTTGCACATGAGAATAAACTTACTGTGTCGGCTACCAGATGTTGCACATGATGTTGCACATGAGAAACTTACTGTGTCGGCTACCAGATGTTGCACTTACTGTGTCGGCTACCAGATGTTGCACATGAGAAACTTACTGTGTCGGCTACCAGATGTTGCACATGAGAAACTTACTGTGTCGGCTACCAGATGTTGCACATGAGAATAAACTTACTGTGTCGGCTACCAGATGTTGCACATGAGAAACTTACTGTGTCGGCTACCAGATGTTGCACATGAGAATAAACTTACTGTGTCGGCTACCAGATGTTGCACATGAGAATAAACTTACTGTGTCGGCTACCAGATGTTGCACATGAGAAACTTACTGTGTCGGCTACCAGATGTTGCACATGAGAATAAACTTACTGTGTCGGCTACCAGATGTTGCACATGAGAAACTTACTGTGTCGGCTACCAGATGTTGCACATGAGAAACTTACTGTGTCGGCTACCAGATGTTGCACATGAGAATAAACTTACTGTGTCGGCTACCAGATGTTGCACATGAGAATAAACTTACTGTGTCGGCTACCAGATGTTGCACATGAGAAACTTACTGTGTCGGCTACCAGATGTTGCACATGAGAATAAACTTACTGTGTCGGCTACCAGATGTTGCACATGAGAAACTTACTGTGTCGGCTACCAGATGTTGCACATGAGAAACTTACTGTGTCGGCTACCAGATGTTGCACATGAGCACATGAGAAACTTACTGTGTCGGCTACCAGATGTTGCACATGAGAAACTTACTGTGTCGGCTACCAGATGTTGCACATGAGAAACTTACTGTGTCGGCTACCAGATGTTGCACATGAGAAACTTACTGTGTCGGCTACCAGATGTTGCACATGAGAACTTACTGTGTTACCAGATGTTGCACATGAGTCGGCTACCAGATGTTGCACATGAGAAACTTACTGTGTCGGCTACCAGATGTTTGCACAAGAAACTTACTGTGTCGGCTACCAGATGTTGCACATGAGAATAAACTTACTGTGTCGGCTACCAGATGTTGCACATGAGAAACTTACTGTGTCGGCTACCAGATGTTGCACATGAGAAACTTACTGTGTCGGCTACCAGATGTTGCACATGAGAAACTTACTGTGTCGGCTACCAGATGTTGCACATGAGAAACTTACTGTGTCGGCTACCAGATGTTGCACATGAGAAACTTACTGTGTCGGCTACCAGATGTTGCACATGAGAAACTTACTGTGTCGGCTACCAGATGTTGCACATGAGAAACTTACTGTGTCGGCTACCAGATGTTGCACATGAGAAACTTACTGTGTCGGCTACCAGATGTTGCACATGAGAAACTTACTGTGTCGGCTACCAGATGTTGCACATGAGAAACTTACTGTGTCGGCTACCAGATGTTGCACATGAGAAACTTACTGTGTCGGCTACCAGATGTTGCACATGAGAAACTTACTGTGTCGGCTACCAGATGTTGCACATGAGAAACTTACTGTGTCGGCTACCAGATGTTGCACATGAGAAACTTACTGTGTCGGCTACCAGATGTTGCACATGAGAAACTTACTGTGTCGGCTACCAGATGTTGCACATGAGAAACTTACTGTGTCGGCTACCAGATGTTGCACATGAGAAACTTACTGTGTCGGCTACCAGATGTTGCACATGAGAAACTTACTGTGTCGGCTACCAGATGTTGCACATGAGAAACTTACTGTGTCGGCTACCAGATGTTGCACATGAGAAACTTACTGTGTCGGCTACCAGATGTTGCACATGAGAAACTTACTGTGTCGGCTACCAGATGTTGCACATGAGAAACTTACTGTGTCGGCTACCAGATGTTGCACATGAGAAACTTACTGTGTCGGCTACCAGATGTTGCACATGAGAAACTTATACCAGATGTTGCACATGAGAAACTTACTGTGTCGGCTACCAGATGTTGCACATGAGAATAAACTTACTGTGTCGGCTACCAGATGTTGCACATGAGAATAAACTTACTGTGTCGGCTACCAGATGTTGCACATGAGAATAAACTTACTGTGTCGGCTACCAGATGTTGCACATGAGAAACTTACTGTTTCGGCTACCAGATGTTGCACATGAGAATAAACTTACTGTGTCGGCTACCAGATGTTGCACATGAGAATAAACTTACTGTGTCGGCTACCAGATGTTGCACATGAGAATAAACTTACTGTGTCGGCTACCAGATGTTGCACATGAGAAACTTACTGTTTCGGCTACCAGATGTTGCACATGAGAATAAACTTACTGTGTCGGCTACACGTTTTAACAATAAATATTTCAAACTGTTGCACATACATCTTATTCATATATTTGTATGTGTTTTATACCAATTTCATATTCAAACTCTTGGGGACTCTGGGTTAGGCTGATATTAGGCTGCATAAAATTATGTCTTTCCAAATGTAATGAAATAATTGTGATGTTGACGTCTTTTCGACAACTAAACAGTTTCTTCTAGTCACTTTCAGTTTCTTCTAGTCACTTTCAGTTTCTTCTAGTCACTTTCAGTTTCTTCTAGTCACTTTCAGTTTCTTCTAGTCACTTTCAGTTTCTTCTAGTCACTTTCAGTTTCTTCTAGTCACTTTCAGTTTCTTCTAGTCACTTTCAGTTTCTTCTAGTCACTTTCAGTTTCTTCTAGTCACTTTCAGTTTCTTCTAGTCACTTTCAGTTTCTTCTAGTCACTTTCAGTTTCTTCTGTCACTTTCAGTTTCTTCTAGTCACTTTCAGTTTCTTCTGTCACTTTCAGTTTCTTCTAGTCACTTTCAGTTTCTTCTAGTCACTTTCAGTTTCTTCTAGTCACTTTCAGTTTCTTCTAGTCACTTTCAGTTTCTTCTGTCACTTTCAGTTTCTTCTAGTCACTTTCAGTTTCTTCTAGTCACTTTCAGTTTCTTCTGTCACTTTCAGTTTCTTCTAGTCACTTTCAGTTTCTTCTAGTCACTTTCAGTTTCTTCTAGTCACTTTCAGTTTCTTCTAGTCACTTTCAGTTTCTTCTAGTCACTTTCAGTTTCTTCTGTCACTTTCAGTTTCTTCTAGTCACTTTCAGTTTCTTCTGTCACTTTCAGTTTCTTCTAGTCACTTTCAGTTTCTTCTAGTCACTTTCAGTTTCTTCTAGTCACTTTCAGTTTCTTCTAGTCACTTTCAGTTTCTTCTGTCACTTTCAGTTTCTTCTAGTCACTTTCAGTTTCTTCTAGTCACTTTCAGTTTCTTCTAGTCACTTTAAGTTTCTTCTAGTCACTTTCAGTTTCTTCTAGTCACTTTCAGTTTCTTCTAGTCACTTTCAGTTTCTTCTAGTCACTTTCAGTTTCTTCTAGTCACTTTCAGTTTCTTCTAGTCACTTTCAGTTTCTTCTAGTCACTTTCAGTTTCTTCTAGTCACTTTCAGTTTCTTCTAGTCACTTTCAGTTTCTTCTAGTCACTTTCAGTTTCTTCTAGTCACTTTCAGTTTTTTCTAGTCACTTTCAGTTTCTTCTAGTCACTTTCAGTTTCTTCTAGTCACTTTCAGTTTCTTCTAGTCACTTTCAGTTTCTTCTAGTCACTTTCAGTTTCTTCTAGTCACTTTCAGTTTCTTCTAGTCACTTTCAGTTTCTTCTAGTCACTTTCAGTTTCTTCTAGTCACTTTCAGTTTCTTCTAGTCACTTTCAGTTTCTTCTAGTCACTTTCAGTTTCTTCTAGTCACTTTCAGTTTCTTCTAGTCACTTTCAGTTTCTTCTAGTCACTTTCAGTTTCTTCTAGTCACTTTCAGTTTCTTCTAGTCACTTTCAGTTTCTTCTAGTCACTTTCAGTTTCTTCTAGTCACTTTCAGTTTCTTCTGTCACTTTCAGTTTCTTCTAGTCACTTTCAGTTTCTTCTGTCACTTTCAGTTTCTTCTAGTCACTTTCAGTTTCTTCTAGTCACTTTCAGTTTCTTCTAGTCACTTTCAGTTTCTTCTAGTCACTTTCAGTTTCTTCTAGTCACTTTCAGTTTCTTCTAGTCACTTTCAGTTTCTTCTAGTCACTTTCAGTTTCTTCTAGTCACTTTCAGTTTCTTCTAGTCACTTTCAGTTTCTTCTAGTCACTTTCAGTTTCTTCTAGTCACTTTCAGTTTCTTCTAGTCACTTTCAAAATAATGAAGATGATACATTCGGGAAGAAGAATGACAACCTTTGAATTTAGATTGTGTAAGTACAAATCCGAAAATTTGCTTACATTAAAAGTTTTAGATTCTGAACAATAAACTGAAGAGTTCCATTTTCTAATAGGCTTTAATTTTTCATCTTATTAGTCATTTTAAAATAAAGTTTGGGATTTACTGTGAACTGACTAAACTTTAATTTACCAATTTTATGAAATAAATTGACTTTCGAGTGCCTCTTCTAGTCGACTTTAAAACCCTAAAGTTGAAATTATTTTTGTCTCGAATTTGAGAATGATATTCATGGCAAAACCCACATCCAATAGACTGAACTATTACATGGATTTCATCACCTCTTGACTGAAAAAGAGTTAGGCTTCAGGGACCCCAAGCCATCAATATCATCTTCGATAAACCATACCACGGGCGGGGATAGAACCCGCGATTAGAGAGTCGCAAAACTCCAGACCGTCACGTTAGCAACTGGTCCAGTGGCTAACGCGACGATCTGGAGTTTTGAGACTCTCTGATCGCGGATTCTATCCCCGCCCGTGGTATGGTTTGTTTGCAATCGTGTCATTACGATTTCGTGAGTCATCTTCGATGCCGTGGACAGCCTGCGGCAACAAGGCAATCTTGCCCTAATTGCAACTCGGGATGTACACAAAGCTTTTGATAGCACGACGGCCTCATGTTCAAACTTACAGACCTTCCAGACCACAACTGGACCTTCCTCACGCAAGAAAACATTCCAGGAAAATTAAGTATCCAACACATGCCGCTGGTTTTTCCTTAAAAGATTTTTTCAACCTTTGTTTATAAAGTTATGCCTAATGAAAAAAAAATGTAAGGCTGAGAGGGTTTCAGGGGCGCCCGATCTATGACCAGGCCTCGTGGTGGATCAGGGTCTGATCAACCAGCCTGTTACTGCTGGCTGCACGTAAACTTACGTACGTACCACAGCCCGGTTAATCAGGTGTTTGTCTAGCACCTTCTTGAAGACACCCAGGGGTCTATTGGTAATCCCCCTTATCTACGCTGGGAGGCAGTTGAACAGTCTTAGGCCCCTGACACTTACTGTGTTCTCTCTTAGCATACTCGTGGAGCCCCTGCTTTCCACTGGAAGGATTTCGCACCGCCTGCTGATTCTTTTGGTACTGTTCTCTCTAGGATTTTCAAAGTGTATTTTGTCATGTATCTTTCTCGCCTGCGTTCCAAGGAATACAAGTCAAGGAACTTCAACCATTCCCAGTAATTTAGGAGTTTTGTCGTACTTATGTGTTCTATGAAAATTCTCTGTACATTCAGCTGATCAGCAATTTCACCTTCCTTGAAAGGCGCTGTTAGTGTACAGCAATATTCCAGCCTAGAGGGAACAAGCGATTTGAAAATAATCATCATGGGCTTGGCATCCCTAGTTTTGAAGGTTCTCATTACCAATCCTATCATTTATCTAGCAGATGTGATAGATACAATGGTGTGGTCTTTAAAAGTGAGATCTTCTTACAATATCACTCCCAGGTCCATCACATTAGTTTCTCGCTCTATTGTGTGGTTGGAATTTGCTTTATACTCCGATATAGTTTTAATTTCTCTGAGTTTTCATTATCGGAGTAACTGAAATTTCTCTTCATTGAACTTAATATTATTTTCTGCGACCGATTTAAAAACTGGGTTGATGTCCGCTTGGAGTCTCGCAGTGTCTTCCGTGGAGGACACTGTCATGCAAACTCATGTGTCATACGCAAACGATGACATGGTGCTGTGGCTTACATCTCTGTATATGTCAGATATGAGGATGAGGAGCAGGGTGGGGGGCGACTACTGTGCCTTGTGGAATAGAGCATTTCACTGTGGCAGCCTCACACTTTACTCTGTTTACTATTACTCTTTTTGTTGTATTCGTTCGGATGCCATAGATCTTCCAACTTTTCTAGTTATTCCTTCATTAAGTATTTTTTGCGCTATTACATCATGGCCATACTTGTCAAAGGTTTTGTTAACGTCTGCCTAAACTATATCCGCATTTTGTTTGTCCTCTGAAGCATCCATGACATTGTCATAGTGATCTAGTAGTTAGGACAGGCAGGAGTGGCCTGCTCTAAACCCGTATTGCCCTGGGTTGTGTAATGAGTATCTAGATGAGTGGCAAGGTCGCCACTTGTGAAGGCTTACTCAGCCCTGTAACAACTTCAGTCAGTATTACCAAGGCTGGCTCCTCCTCAGGAAAATTAATGAATAGAAAAAGAAATAATAACAGACAATGATAAACACTATTATTTAGAAACGGAAAATGTAAAACAATAAAACATGAATGGGCATCCTAATTGAAAGAAAAATGAAAAATGAAATGAAAAAAAATACATTTGAACTCAACGCTAATATAGGTATATCGTGGTAATGGGGTGTCAGGTGTTGGTGACACTGAGTGTTGTTGAAATCGTAGCTGTTGCTGATGTGGGCGGGGGGGGGATAGCAGGTGTTGGTGACCACCATTGGCTCGTTCTTCACAGAGTATAGCCGTGTGTAATTACTTCAGATGACAGGAAAACAGGTTCGTTACCACTGCTATGATGAGGGGTTAGGTCCTGTGTTGGCTTACATAACAGGTAAGTAGACTAAACATGGGACGTCTCAGGACGTTAGTCCATCTCCTTCTATTCTTCTCGTTGGTTGGCAGGTGACCCTCTCTGTCATTCCAAGCTGTAAAGAGAGACAGATTACCCACTGCTTAAGAAATCACTCTCCATGATAAGTACAATACCTAAAAGATGTGGTGATTATTAAAACATTTAACAGATAAAGAATGAAAGGACTAAGTTAATTATTGGTCAAAAGTGAAGCTTTCAACCAATAAGTCCACTAAAATATGATCAGGCGTGTACTTACAGTAGTGTTGGGAGCTGTGAGTCGAGTGATTTACTGTTTGACCTGAGCCCCACACGTCACCTTTCGGGGGGGGGAAAGAGGGAGGGGAAGGGATAGCGGGAGCTAGACTGACCCTACCTTATCAAGCAGCCGGCAATCAAACTATCACTTTCGGGGAGGGGGAAAAAGGGGGGAGGGGGAATAGCGGGAGCTGGACTTACCCTACCTTAACAAGTAGCCGGCAATGAAACTGTTGTTACTATACACTCCCTCGCTACTCCTATCTATTGAACTTTTCCCTCACATGCTCCTTAGAACCCTTTCAAAGATTTTTGTTATATGAGACGTTAGTACCATTGGTCTGTAATTCTTTTTTATTGCTTTACTGCCACCTTTGTGGCGTGCGGCTATGTCTGTTGTTTTAAGTGAGTGTGGGATGACCCCTGTGTCCATGCTCCCTCTCCATAGAATCCTAAAGGCACGTGACATTCTTCTTTGCAAATATACAGGGTCTAAAGCCAGCAACAAACAAAATACCTCTCATCCGTGGACTGCTTGTAGAGGCAAAGGCAATGTTCGCAGCTTTCACTGAGACCCACATAAAGGATCACTTGGACAACGAAATATGGATCCCAGGTTACAACCTATACAGATGCGACAGAGTGAACAGGCAAAAGAGGGGGGAGGGGGTTGGCCTGTACATTGCGGAGTCACTTGTTTGCACAGAACTGCTAAATGCCTCAAATGATGTAGTGGAAGTTTTAGCAGTAAAGATCGAGAACCAAAACCTAGTCATTGTGGTAGTCTACAAGCCTCCGGATGCAACATCCCAGCAATTCCAGGAACAGCTGTTAAAAATTGACCACTGTCTGGAAAATCTGCCAGCTCCTGGTGGCCTGGTGGTTAACGCTCTCGCTTCACACGGTGAGGGCCTGGGTTCGATTCCCAGCCAGAGTAGAAACATTGGACGTGTTTCTTTCCACCTGCTGTCTATGTTCCCCATCAGTAAAATGGGTACCTGGGTGTTAGTCGACTGGTGTGGGTCGCATCCTGGGACACTGACCTAAGGAGGCCTGGTCACAGACCGGGCCGCGGGGGCGTTGACCCCCGGAACTCTCTCCAGGTATCTCCAGGTATCCAGGTAACATCTTGCTCCTGGGGGATTTCAACTTAAGGCACCTAAAATGGAGGAATATAGCAAATAATATTTTTGCAGTAATAACACCAGGAGGCAGCTCTGATGAAAACTCACACTCACACGAGCTTTTAAATCTCTGCACAAAATTCAATTTAAACCAGCAAATAATAGAGCCTACTAGACTGGAGAATACACTAGACCTCATCTTCACTAACAATGATGATCTGATACGAAATGTCACCATATCAAAAACAATATACTCAGATCACAACATAATTGAGATTCAGACATGTATGCGCGGAGCCCCAGACCGACATATTGAGATTAGTCACGAGGCAGCATTCACCAAATTCAACTTCAATAACAAAAACATAAAGTGGGACCAAGTAAACCAAGTCCTAACCGATATAAGCTGGGAAGATATACTAAGCAACACAGACCCCAACTTATGCCTAGAACAGATTAACTCGGTGGCACTCGATGTATGCACAAGACTTATTCCTCTAAGAAAAAGGAGGAGTAGATGTAAAATAGAAAGAGACAGGCGCTTCCTTTACAGGCGATGGAAAAGAATAACAGAGCTGCTAAAAGAGGTCAATATATCTGAAATGCGTAGGGAGACACTGGTCAGAGAAATAGCAAGCATCGAACTTAAGCTAAAGAAATCTTATAGGAGTCAGGAATCGCGGGAAGAACTAAAAGCCATAAATGAAATCGAAAGCAACTCAAAGTATTTCTTCTCCTATGCCAAATCAAAGTCGAGAACAACGTCCAGTATTGGGCCCCTACTTAAACAAGATGGGTCCTACACAGATGACAGCAACGAAATGAGTGAGCTACTCAAGTCCCAATATGACTCAGCTTTTAGCAAGCCACTAACCAGTCTGAGAGTCGAAGATAAAAATGAATTTTTTTATGAGAGAGCCACAGAATTTGGTTAACACAAGCCTATCTGATGTTATCCTGACGCCAAATGACTTCGAACAGGCGATAAATGACATGCCCATGCACTCTGCCCCAGGGCCAGACTCTTGGAACTCCGTGTTCATCAAGAACTGCAAGAAGCCCCTATCATGAGCTTTTACCATCCTATGGAGAGGGAGCATGGACACGGGGGTCGTCCCACAGTTACTAAAAACAACAGACATAGCCCCACTCCACAAAGGGGGCAGTAAAGCAATAGCAAAGAACTACAGACCGATAGCACTAACATTCCATATCATAAAAATCTTTGAAAGGGTCCTAAGAAGCAAGATCACCACCCATCTAGAAACCCATCAATTACACAACCCAGGGCAACATGGGTTTAGAACAGGTCGCTCCTGTCTGTCTCAACTATTGGATCACTACGACAAGGTCCTAGATGCACTAGAAGACAAAAAGAATGCAGATGCAATATATACAGACTTTGCAAAAGCCTTCGACAAGTGTGACCATGGCGTAATAGCGCACAAAATGCGTGCTAAAGGAATAACAGGAAAAGTCGGTCGATGGATCTATAATTTCCTCACTAACAGAACACAGAGTAGTAGTCAACAGAGTAAAGTCCGAGGCAGCTACGGTGAAAAGCTCTGTCCCACAAGGCACAGTACTCGCTCCCATCTTGTTCCTCATCCTCATATCTGACATAGACAAGGATGTCAGCCACAGCACCGTGTCTTCCTTTGCAGATGACACCCGAATCTGCATGACAGTGTCTTCCATTGCAGACACTGCAAGGCTCCAGGCGGACATCAACCAAATCTTTCAGTGGGCTGCAGAAAACAATATGAAGTTCAACGATGAGAAATTTCAATTACTCAGATATGGTAAACACGAGGAAATTAAATCTTCATCAGAGTACAAAACAAATTCTGGCCACAAAATAGAGCGAAACACCAACGTCAAAGACCTGGGAGTGATCATGTCGGAGGATCTCACCTTCAAGGACAATAACATTGTATCAATCGCATATGCTAGAAAAATGACAGGATGGGTAAGGAGAGCCTTCAAAACTAGGGATGCAAAGCTCATGATAACACTTCAGGTCACTTGTTCTGTCTAGGCTGTAATATTGCTGCACACTAGCAGCACCTTTCAAGGCAGGTGAAATTGCTGACCTAGAAAATGTACAGAGAACTTTCACGGCGCGCATAACGGAGATAAAACACCTCAATTACTGGTAGCACTTGAGGTTCCTGAACCTGTATTCCCTGGAATGCAGGCGGGAGAGATACATGATTATATACACCTGGAAAATCCTAGAGGGACTAGTACCGAACTTGCACACGAAAATCACTCACTACGAAAGCAAAAGACTTGGCAGACGATGCAACATCCCCCCAATGAAAAGCAGGAGTGTCACTAGCACGTTAAGAGACAATACAATAAGTGTCAGGGGCCCTGAGAGTGTTCAACTGCCTCCCAGCATACATAAGGGGGATTACCAACAGACCCCTGGCAGTCTTCAAGCTGGCACTGGACAAGCACCTAAAATCGGTTCCTGACCAGCCGGGCTGTGGCTCGTACGTTGGTTTGCGTGCAGCCAGCAGTAACAGCCTGGTTGATCAGGCTCTGATCCACCAGGAGGCCTGGTCACAGACCGGGCCGCGGGGGCGTTGACCCCCAGAGCTCTCTCCAGGTAAACTCCAGGTAAACAGGGGCTTCTTGCAGTTCTTGATGAACAAGGAGTTCCATGAGTCTGGACCTTGGGCAGAGTGCATGCTCTTGTCATTTATTGCCTTTTCGAAGTTATGTGGTGTTGGGATAATATCAGAGATGTTTGAATTGATCAAATTGTGAGTCTCAGTCATAAAAAATTTATTTAGGTTGTTGACTTATAGTCTGGTTAGCAGCTCACTAAACACCGAATCGTACTGGGTATTACAACCCAGGATTCCAAATGACCTGTTATCCTGGGTGTAACGGGAGCAAAATAAACACAGCAGAAAAAGTTTAGACTTATATTATCCTTCACCAATTTAGAACAGCAATATGTACACTATGTACAGTGATAAGTATAGTGCACTCCACGGTAAGCAAGGCAGAAATAGAAGCCACAAGATAGCAGACCGTGCTTCAACCAGCTATAGAATGGGAATGACAAGGGCAGACAGGAGAGTGGTACCCACATAACCTCTGCAATTGCCAAAACCATCTTCTTATTGGCTAGAGCCTGGTCACTAGTTGAACGACGGGACCCCATCATCAACTCTTAGCAACCTGGTTCGCTGGTTGGGGGAGATAGCCTGTAAATGAGAGTGTGTACATGCGCCGAATAAAGGTTACGTACTCTTTGCATGCCACACTGGGTCTTTAGTATCTTACTCATTTCCTTGCTGTCATCTGTGTAGGTACCATCTAGTCTAAGCAGGGGTCCAATACTGGATGTACTTTTCACCTTAGATTTGGCATAAGAAAAGAAATATTTCGAATTTCTTTCAATTTCAGTTATGGCTTTTAGTTCTTGAGTGTTTTGTCTCCTGTATGATTTCTTAAACTTAAGTTCGATATTTGCTATTTTTTCTGTCCAGTGCCTCCCATCGTATACTGGCCCCTTTCAGCAGTTCTGTGATTCTTTGCCTTCGCCTGTATAGGGAGCGTTTCTCTCTTTCTAGTTTACATCTCTTCCTTTTTCTTAAAGGAATATGTCTTGAGCATACCTCAGGTACCACAGAATTTCATTTAAGACATGGTTGACTTGATCCCATTGTATATTTTTGCTGTTGAAGTTTAATTTGGTGAAGCCATCCTCATAACTGATCACATTTTGCTGGTCAGGAGCCCTGCATATACATTTCTGTACCTCTGTTATATTGCGATCTGATAGTGTTATATTTTGTATCATATCACCATTAAGGTCCAGTGTATTCTCCAATCTTGTTGGCTTTATTTGCTGGTATAAGATGAATTTGGTGCAGAGATTTAATAGCTTGTGTGTGAATTTTCATCTGAGCTGTCTCCTGGTGTCATCTCTGCTGAAACATTATTTGCTACATTCCTCCATTTTAGGTGTTTTAAGTTGAAATCACCCAGCAACAAGATGTTTGGGGCAGAAACTAGAAGATTTCCCAGATTGTGATCCATTTTTAAAAGTTGTTCCTGGAATTGTTGGGAAGTTGCATCTGGAGGCTTGTAAATAACCACAATGACAAAGTTTTGCTTTTTGGATCCTTGCTACCAAAACTTCAACTATATCATTTGAGGTGTTGAGTAGTACCGAGCAAATGAGCGACTCAGTGGCGTACAGGCCCCACCCCCTCCTCCTTCATTTTTTGTCTGTTTACTCCGTTGCATCTAAATAGGTTATAACTTGAGATCCTTCAGGTGGGTCTCTGTGAGAGCCAGAAACATTGTGTTTGATTCTGTGAACAGTCCGTTGATGAAAGGTAAATTGTTCTCCGTTGCTGGCTTTACACTGTATATTTGCAAAGATAAATGTTGTCGTATTGAAGGTATGTAGGGGGAGGGGGGAGGCAAAACCTATAACCTATTAGGCCACAAATACGTGAACTGTTATCCGACTCAGCCATCCCATCAAAACTTACACACACCATTGGAGCTGGCTGAATGGGTTGCTATCAAACAGATTGTCCAGAACTTCTTAAAAAGTCACACAGCAGCCAACTTTGCCTAGTTACTGCAAAGCCTGACAGAAACCTACAGAGCACTGGGCTGTCGCCTGTTCCTGAAAATGCATTTTCTTCGTTCAGACATGGACTTCTTTCCATCCAGTCTTGGTGCTGCTAGTGTCAAACATACTGGATGGTTACATCAGGGTTTCAGTACTATGAAGGTACGCTATCATAAGATTTGCAATCCCAGCATGAGGGGAGGCTACTGTTGGTTTCTCCAGAGAGACACCACAACTTTTCTTAAGCGTGAACCTAAATGCTTAAAACATTTTCACATATATCCTACTTTCTGTGAGAATATGTTGCTTAATGTCTAAATCATTCTTTAGCAGTTACTTTATAACGGATAAGTTTTTAATGACTTAATACATTATTTGTGCTGTAAATTTTGATGGAATATCACTTACAGATAAACAATTCTTGAAAATATATTTTTTCCAATAACTAAATTTCCTGATGTGCTAGTTTAATTCCGACTTTAAATTTGGCATGACCATACACATTACATAATGTAAAAAAATTCTACATTAATCTCAGTAGCAGACCGACGATAGTTTTTGTTGGTCAACGTATTGGGCCAATTTTATTAATTGGTTACTGTGAAATAAACTGGAGAATGTCTCTTGTGAGCAGAAGTCACAGTGTTTGACGTCACTGGGTTATCCTAGATTAAATCTACATAATGAGTTTTTAAGTGTCTATAACATCTGTGTGCTCTGAAGACTTAGAAATATATGTTAAACTCACAAACCTTTAATACAATTTACTTACTTTTTAAAAGGTTGATTATTCTTACCGAGAGAAGAGTTTGGACTGATTTTTGACCTGTTTTGGTCTCAGTTTGATTTCGTTAGAAGAAATTGCAAAAAATTATATATTTCCTTTCATTCAATAATTTCAGAGTGCTGTGTTCGATTACCTGTAACTCTTCAACGTTTATTACCTGATAATCTAACTTCTGAGCGGCTTGGAACTCAATATACTGATGTTTTTTCATTACATTATTCTCTCTGGGATAAGAGGAGAATTTCTCTTCAATTTAACTTCATGTGGGTGTTTCTTAGTAAAAATTTAGAAGTAGAGCACTAGCTAAAATTGACAGACCAGTAGCCTTAACTTCCCACATCATAAAAATCTTCGAAAGAGTGATGAGATGTCAGAGTATAAATTTCACGGAACAGCACAACCTACGTA
This sequence comes from Cherax quadricarinatus, assembly GCF_038502225.1. Taxonomy (NCBI): domain Eukaryota; kingdom Metazoa; phylum Arthropoda; class Malacostraca; order Decapoda; family Parastacidae; genus Cherax; species Cherax quadricarinatus. Next base: position 36,891,841 of record NC_091316.1, on the reverse strand, counting down.
ACATAAACCAGCAAGTTTGTAGAACCGGAAGATCATGTCTGTCACAGCTGCTGAACCATTATGACAGAATTACGGAGGCGTTGGAGGGAAATGAAAACGCTAATGTGATATACTCAGATTTTACAAAAGCGTTTGATAAATACTGTCATAAGGTGATTATACGCAAAACGAGAGCCATAGGCATTATGAGGAAGGCAAGACGATGGCCTTTTGGGATCCTATCATACAGAATAAAAAAGTAGTAGTAAACAGAGCAAAATCCATCATAAGTAAAGTAAAAAAACTCTGTTCCCCCAGACACTGTCCTGGCACCTGTGCTGTTTCTTATCCTCCGAGCAGAATGGAGAAGTCAAAAGGGACACTGTATAGAAAACCCAAGAGGATCATCAAATAGAACGAAAAGAACACGTAAATGGCTTGGGAATAATCATGTCAGCTAAATGTTTCTTCAATGAACACAGTACGACCATGGTCATGACAGCCAGTAGGATAATGGGGAGGATAATGAGAACTTTCAAAACAAAGGAAATAATGCCAATGGTGGCACTTTCCAAACCTCTTGTGCTCACTCATTTGGAATATTACTCAGTGTTAACAACCCCGTTCAGGGTAGGAGAAATATCATAACTGGGACAGATACAGAGATCATTTAAGGCCCGCATACACCCAATAAAGCAATTAAATTAAAGGGAATGTCTTAAAGCTTTAAATATATACTCATAGCAACGGAGGTGAAAGAGTTACATGATAATATATACCAGGAAATTATTGGTGGTCCTTGTCCTAGAACTGCACACCGCCATAACAACATAATGAACTGAGAGATACGGTCGGAAATACAAAACAATCCAAGTGTAAATCAGGGGTGAAGAAACACCGTTAGGACAAGTGTAGAAGTCATCAAAAGGAAACTGGACAAGAATTTTCATTAGATGCCAGATCAACTAGACTATGATGGATATGTGGGTCAATGGGTCACCAGAAGCAAAAGGCTGGTTGACTAAGCAGACGCGGTGACCAGACGAGCATGGCCCATGTCTGGGCTCTGGGAATAGAAAAACTCTCAGAACTCATCACAAAGGTATATGAAAGTTAGTTTAAGTTAGTTTAGTATGTTTATTATGCACCCCATACCCATCCTGTGGGCGGTAGTCAAAAGATTACAGAGGTACATAATTGGTCCAGGGACTGGACTCCAAAGTTTTGATAGCTGAGCAACTTACAGAGGTAATGAACTCACAATTTACAAATGTAATGAACTCACAATTTACAAAGGTAATGAACTCACAATTTACAAAGGTAATAAACTCCAGGTAGGTTTGGTCACAACCATGACAAGTTACAAAGGTATTTACAGATTACAGAGGTACGTAATGGGTCCAGGGACTGGGCCCCCAAAGTTTTGATAACTGAGCAAGTTACAGAGGTAATGAACTCACAATTTACAAAGGTAATGAACTCACAATTTACAAAGGTAATGAACTCACAATTTACAAAGGTAATGAACTCACAAGTTACAAAGGTAATGAACTCACAAGTTACAAAGGTAATGAACTCACAAGTTACAAAGGTAATGAACTCACAAGTTACAAAGGTAATGAACTCACAAGTTACAAAGGTAATGAACTCACAAGTTACAAAGGTAATGAACTCACAAGTTACAAAGGTAATGAACTCACAAGTTACAAAGGTAATGAACTCACAAGTTACAAAGGTAATGATCTCACAAGTTACAAAAGTAATGAACTCACAAGTTACAAAGGTAATGAACTCACAAGTTACAAAGGTAATGATCTCACAAGTTACAAAAGTAATGAACTCACAAGTTACAAAGGTAATGAACTCACAAGTTACAAAGGTAATGAACTCACAAGTTACAAAGGTAATGAACTCACAAGTTACAAAGGTAATGAACTCACAAGTTACAAAGGTAATGAACTCACAAGTTACAAAGGTAATGAGGGGCAAAGACAATGGGAGATTTGAGTAGACTAAGTTTTAATTTATCATTATTTTTGACGAAATTGGGATATTGATTCATGTATGATGAACTGTGAATGTCTTTTCTGATTCTCTTCAAATATTTCTCTTCTAGTATTTACGTACATAACAAACTCACACCGTTTTGCACTATTGCAATAACGTGCACTGTGGTACACGGGACCGGGGTTATGCAATACGCAATCATTTTCTTGGATATCGTAGTATTTGAAATACATATTTCTTATTTAGCTGTGTGGTAGGTAGGCCTATTTTTATTTGATTATGCCCATATTTTGAAAAATTACATCGATTGGTTCCATTACCTTCATCTATTAAATACCATAATAAACGATTCATTACACGGATCGTGTATAAAATAATGTTACTACTCACCGAGAACAAATACAAACGGAAAACTGGCAGAGCTTTCCTTCAGTACATCGAATACAGGATTCAGGAGGTCATTCCTCTGGACATGATCACAAGCCTCACTGATGAATTCCATTCAAGTTATATCAAATAGGGACCCGAGAAATCAAGCAATCCAGTTCGTGCGTCAAGATGACTGACTGAATTAGGATCCCTCAATGAATTAATGTTCACTCATGTATTTGGAGAGTCTGGTCACTCCACTTATAGAATTAAATTCTAATTCTTGTAAATTTCTAAACTATACAATGCACTATATATTATAATATTTAGCTTATTAATATAAAAAATACTAAAATAAACCTCGAATTATGGCTTTACATTACAGGAGGTCGAACTGTTTGCAACCTTTCAGCTCAAGTGAAAACCCTCTTCTGTGGTGGTCAGGAAACCTATCTCCATTGATTTTAAGTGTCTAGTCAGATGACTGTGGTCTGGTCTCCTCCAACATCCTCAAAGTCTCTCACTTATATCTTCCGAATTTTTGTCAATCAGCTAAAAATTATACATCCAGGTGAATTACGACAAGGGGAATTATTATGGAACTACTGGACAGTACAGATTCCTTCTTGTAATATTTTAGATCATTTAATACTTCGATTTCCATGTGATAAGTTTTCATCTCTGGTATAGATTCTCTAGAAGAATGTTCGCATTCTTAGAGGAATGTGATAGCGTCATTTTACCAATCTTAATTTTGATATTCAACGGCATTATATGTCATGAAATATAATAAATTACACTCTTCCAGACGGACTCGATCTTGTGTGACTGATGCAAATATTGAAACGAATAATGTGTTTTTGGCTTAGGTTGAAAAAGAGTAGATTACTAAAGCTACGAACAAAGTTAATAAATATGTTAATCTTCAGCTCGGCTTCAGACGTTTAGTGTTGATTATTTTTCTCAAAAGAATGTTCTTTTTCATTTTGATTGATGTGGGGATAAGTTTACCATCTCATCTTACTGATAGAATGAAGAGTTTGGGTTCGTATAACTGCACTGTGGTTAGTTGGACACCTTCGTCTGTTAGCTCTGTTGTGTGTGTGTGTGTGTGTGTGTGTGTGTGTGTGTGTGTGTGTGTGTGTGTACTCACCTATTTGTACTCACCTATTTGTGGTTGCAGGGGTCGAGTCACAGCTCCTGGCCCCGCCTCTTCGCTGATTGCTACTAGGTCCTCTCTCTCCCTGCCCCATGAGCTCTATCATACCTCGCCTTAAAACTATGTATGGTTCCTGCCTCCACCACATCACTTTCTAGGCTATTCCATGGCCTGACTACTCTATGACTGAAAAAATACTTCCTAACATCCCTTTGATTCATCTGAGTCTTCAACTTCCAATTGTGACCTCTTGTGTCTGTGTCCCATCTCTGGAACATCCCGTCTTTGTCCACCTCGTCTATTCCGCGCAGTATTTTATATGTCGTTATCATGTCTCCCCTGACCCTCCTGGCCTCCAGTGTCGTCAGGCCGATTTCCCTCAACCTTTCTTCATAGGACAATCCCCGTAGCTCTGGGACTAGTCTTGTTGCAAACCTTTGCACTTTCTCTAATTTCTTGACGTGCTTGACTAGGTGTGGATTCCAAACTGGTGCTGCATACTCCAGTATGGGCCTGACGTAGATGGTGTACAGAGTCTTAAACGAATCCTTACTGAGGTATCGGAACGCTATCCGTAGGTTTGCCAGGCGCCCGTATGCTGCAGCAGTTATCTGATTGATGTGCGCCTCAGGAGATATGCTCGGTGTTATACTCACCCCCAGATCTTTTTCCTTGAGTGAGGTTTGCAGTCTTTGGCCATCTAAACTATATTGTGTCTGCGGTCTTCTTTGCCCTTCCCCAATCTTCATGACTTTGCATTTGGCAGGGTTAAATTCAAGGAGCCAGTTGCTGGACCAGGCTTGTAGCCTGTCCAGATCTCTTTGTAGTCCTGCCTTATCCTCGTCCGATTCGATTCTTCTCATTAACTTCACATCGTCTGCAAACAAGGACACTTCTGAGTCTATCCCTTCCGTTATGTCGTTCATGTATACCAAGAACAGCACAGGTCCTAGGACTGACCCCTGTGGAACCCCGCTTGTCACAGGCGCCCACTCTGACACCTCGTCGCGTACCATGACTCGTTGTTGCCTCCCTGTCAGATATTCTCTGATCCAGTGCAGTGCCTTTCCTGTTATGTGTGCCTGGTCCTCTAGCTTTTGCAGTAACCTCTTGTGAGGAACTGTGTCGAAGGCCTTCTTGCAGTCCAAAATTACGCAGTCGATCCACCCCTCTCTCTCTTGTCTTACTTCTGTCACCTTGTCATAAAACTCTAGTAGGTTTGTGACACAGGATTTTCCTTCCCTGAAACCGTGCTGGTTGTCAATTATACACTTGTTTCTTTCCAGGTGCCCCACCACTCTCCTCCTGATGATCTTCTCCATGACCTTGCATACTATACACGTTAGTGATACAGGTCTGTAGTTTAGTGCCTCATGTCTGTCTCCCTTTTTAAAAATTGGGACTACATTTGCCATTTTCCATACCTCAGGGAGTTGCCCAGTTTCAAATGATGTGTTGAAGATCTTTGTTAATGGCTCACACAATATCTCTGCTCCCTCTTTAAGGACCCATGGAGAGATGTTGTCTGGTCCCACCGCCTTTGAGGTGTGTGTGTGTGTGTGTGTATGTGTGTGCGTGTGTGTGTGTGTATGTGTGTGTATGTGTGTGTGTGTGTGTGTGTGTGTGTGTGTGTGTGTGTGTGTGTGTGTGTGTGTGTGTGTGTGTGTATGTGTACTCACCTAATTGTACTCACCTAATTGTGGTTGCAGGGGTCGAGACTCAGCTCCTGGCCCCGCCTCTTCACTGATCGCTACTGGGTCCTTTCTCTCTCTGCTTCCTGAGCTTTGTCGTACCTCTTCTTAAAACTATGTATGGTTCCTGCCTCCACTACTTCACTTGCTAGGCTATTCCACTTGCTGACAACTCTATGACTGAAGAAATACTTCCTAACGTCCCTGTGACTCGTCTGAGTCTTCAGCTTCCAGTTGTGACCCCTTGTCCCTGTGTCTCCTCTCTGGAACATCCTATGTGTGTGTGTGTGTGTGTGTGTGTGTGTGTGTGTGTACTCACCTATTTGTACTCACCTATTTGTGGTTGAAGGGGTCGAGTCCTAGCTCCTGGCCCCGCCTCTTCACCGGTTGCTACTAGGCCCTCTCTCTCCCCGCTCCATGAGCTTTATCAAACCTCGTCTTAAAACTGTGTATGGTTCCTGCCTCCACTACGTCATTTTCTAGGCTATTCCACTGCCTTACAACTCTATGACTGAAGAAATACTTCCTACTATCTCTCTGACTCATTTGTGTCTTCAACTTCCAATTGTGGCCTCTTGTTTCTGTGTCCCCTCCCTGGAACATCCTGTCTTTGTCCACCTTGTCTATTCCACGCAGTATTTTATATGTCGTTATCATGTCTCCCCTGACCCTCCTGTCCTCCAGTGTCGTCAGGCCGATTTCCCTTAATCTTTCTTCATAGGACATTCCCCTTAGCTCTGGAACTAACCTTGTCGCAAACCTTTGTACTTTCTCTAGTTTCTTGACGTGCTTTATCAAGTGCGGGTTCCAAACAGGTGCTGCATACTCCAGTACGGGCCTGACATACACGGTGTACAGTGTCTTGAATGATTCCTTACTAAGGTATCGGAATGCTGTTCTCAGGTTTGCCAGGCGCCCATATGCTGCAGCAGTTATCTGATTGATGTGTGCTTCCGGAGACATGCTCGGTGTTATACTCACCCCAAGATCTTTCTCCTTGAGTGAGGTTTGCAGTCTTTGGCCACCTAGCCTATACTCTGTCTGTGGTCTTCTGTGCCCTTCCCCTATCTTCATGACTTTGCATTTGGCAGGATTAAATTCGAGAAGCCATTTGCTGGACCAGGTGTCCAGTCTGTCCAGGTCTCTTTGAAGTCCTGCCTGGTCCTCATCAGATTTAATTCTCCTCATTAACTTCACATCATCTGCAAACAGGGACACTTCTGAGTCTAACCCTTCCGTCATGTCGTTCACATATACCAAAAATAGCACTGGTCCTAGGACCGACCCCTGTGGGACCCCGCTCGTCACAGGTGCCCACTGTGATACATCATTACGTACCATCACTCGTTGTTGCCTCCCTGTCAGGTATTCTCTGATCCATTGCAGTGCCCTTCCTGTTATATGCGCCTGATGCTCTAGCTTCTGCACTAATCTCTTGTGAGGAACTGTGTCAAAGGCCTTCTTGCAGTCCAAGAAGATGCAATCAACCCACCCCTCTCTCTCTTGTCTTACTTCTGTTATTTTATCATAAAACTCCAGAAGGTTTGTGACACAGGATTTGCCTTCCGTGAATCCGTGCTCTGTGTGTGTGTGTGTGTGTGTGTGTGTGTGTGTGTGTGTGTGTGTGTGTGTGTGTGTGTGTGTGTGTGTGTGTGTGTGTGTGTGTGTGTGTGTGTGTGTGTGTGTGTGTGTGTGTGTGTGTGTATGTGTGTGTGTGTGTGTGTGTGTGTGTGTGTGTGTGTGTGTGTGTGTGTGTGTGTGTGTGTGTGTGTGTGTGTCTATACTAACCTAATTGTACTCACCTAATTGTGGTTGCAGGGGTCGACACTCAGCTCCTGGCCCCGCCTCTTCACTGTCCATTACTGGGTCCTCCTCCTTCCTACTCCATGAGCTTTATCATACTTCGTCTTAAAACTATGTATGGTCCTTGCTTCCACTACATCACTTGCCAGACTATTCTACTGAAGAAATACTTCCTAACATCCCTTTGACTTATCTGAGTCTTCAGCTTCCAAATGTGACCCCTTGTTTCTGTGTCCCATCTCATGAACATCCTGTCTCTGTCCACTTTGTCTATTCTACGCAGTATTTTGTATGTCGTTATCATGTCTCCTATGACCCTCCTGTCCTCCAGTGTCGTCAGGCTGATTTCCCTTAACCTCTCTTCGTAGGACAATCCCCTTAGCTCTGGAACCAGCCTTGTTGCAAACCTTTGCACTTTCTATAATTTCTTGACGTGTTTGACCAGGTGTGGGTTCCAAACTGGTGCTGCATACTCCAGTATGAGCATGACGTACAGTGTATAAAATCTTGAACGATTCTTTACAGAGGTACCGGAACGCTATTCTCAGGTTTGCCAAGCGCCCATATGCCGCAGCAGTTATCTGGTTAATGTGTGTTTCTGCCGACGTACTCGGTATTATACTCACCCTTAGATCTTTTACCTTGAGTGAGGTTTGCAATCTTTGGCCGCATAGCCTATACTCTGTCTGCGGTCTTCTTTGCCTTTCTCCGATCTTCATGACTGCATTTGGCGGGGTTAAATTCTAGGAGCCAGTCGATGGATCACTTGTCCATCCAGTCCAGGTCTCTTTGTAGACCTGTCTGGTCCGCAGCTGATTTAATTCTCCTCATTAACTTCACATCATCTGCAAACAGGGACACTTCTAAGTCTATCCCTTCCGTCATATCGTTCACATATACCATGAATAGCACTGGTCCCAGGACTGACCCCTGTGGGACCCCGCTCGTCACAGGCACGCACTGTGATACCTCATCACGGACCATGACGTGGAACATGAGGTTTTCCAGTACCACATCCATCATCTTCGCTCTCCATGTTTCAGGACCCCCATGTGGCTCCAGGTTTTCCCAATCAATCTCTCTGTGGTTGAAGTCGCCCATAACCAGTAACTTGGCTCTACTCGAGTGAGCTCTTCTTGCCACCTCAGAAAGTGTATCCACCATTGCTCAGTTGCACTCATCATATTCCTCTCTTGGCCTCCTGCAGTTCTGTGGTAGGTTATAGATCACTGCAATGACTACCTTACGTTTCCCTGACTGAACTGTACGTACTATGTAGTCCCTTTCTCCATCCCTTCCATTTCTTGAGTACCCTACCATTTTTTATTTAGCAGTGCAACCCCTCTTTCCCTTCTACTCCTTCTATCCTTCCTCAGGATCTGGTATCCGAGTGGGAAGATTGCATCTGTTATTGTCCCAGTGAGTTTTGTTTCTGTGACTGCTATGATGTCTGGGGACATCTCCTTGATTCTTCCATGCCACTCCTCGCATTCATTCGTTATTCCATCCACGTTCGTGTACCAAACCTTCAACTTCTTTTCTATAACTGTGGTCTGGGGAAAATGGTGGGTTAGGGGGAGCAAGTGCCCTGGCAAGGGCCTATATGGGGATGCTGTGGTTGTGGGGATTGTGGTGAGGGGGACGGGGGAGAGGGTCTATGGAATGTTACAATGGGGGTTGTGGTGAGAGGGACGGGGGAAGAGGGTCTATGGAATGTTACAGTGGGGGGTTGTGTTGAGGGAGATGGCGATAGACGGTACAGTGTATGGGTTGCTGTGGGTTTCTGTGGGGGGTGGGGTTTGTGGTGAGGGGGATGGAGAGAGGGTACATTGTATGGGTTACTGTGGGTTTCTATGAGGGAGGGGTTTGTGCTGGTGTATGGGGGCAGAGGGTACAGTGAATGGGTTTTGGGTTAGGTTGTTTGATTGGCTTGGGATTGCCTTGGTTGGGTTCCTTCTGTGGGTGGTACTGGAGGGGGTTCTGTGTATGCATGTGTGTGGTGTGTTCGTGCATGTGCGTGTGTGTGTGTGTGTGTGTGTGTGTGTGTGTGTGTGTGTGTGTGTGTGTGTGTGTGTGTGTGTGTGTGTGTGTGTGTGTGTGTGTGTGTGTGTGTGTGTGTGTGTGTGTGTGTGTGAGTGTGTGTGTGTGTGTGTGTGTGTGTATGTGTGTGTGTAATATTGTGTGTGTGTGTGTATGTGTGTGTGATATTGTGTGTGTGTGTACTCACCTAATTGTACTCACATAATTGTGGTTGCAAGGGTCAAGACTCAGCTCCTGGCCCCGCCCCTTCATTGAGTGCTAATAGGTCCTCTCTCTCTCTCTCTCTGCTCCATGAGTTTTATCATACCTCATCTTAAAGCTATGTATATTCCCTGCCTCCACTACCTCAATTGCTAGGCTATTCCCCTTCCTGACTACTCTGTGACTGAAGAAATACTTCCTAACATTCCTTTTGACTCATCTGGTTCTTCAAATTCCATTCGTGACCCCTTTTTTCTGTGTCTCCTCTCTGGAACATCCTGTCTCTGTCCACCTTATCTATTTCACGCAGTATTTTGTATATCGTTATCATGTCTCCCCTAACCCTCCTGTTCTCCAGTGCCGTCAGGCCGATTTCCCTTAACTTTTCTTCGTAGGAACTAACCTTGTCGCAAACCTATGCACTTTCCCTAATTTCTTGATGTGCTTGATCAAGTGTGGGTTCCAAACTGGTGCTGCATACTTCAGTATGGTCCTGACGTATACGGTGCACTGTGATCACAAATCACTTAGTTTCAATATATCATGGAATTACCCAGATAACTGCAATCAAATCACTGGCCCAGATTTTCGCTTGGCCGACTTCATGGGACTGAAAAGTTACCTGAGTGGGCTAAATTGGGATGTCCTGACTATGGGTCAGGTAGGAGATCTTGGTTGCCAATATGATGTTTTTCAGAGCATAGTTCTAGCTGCCCAGACAACTTTTGTTCCGAGTAGGGAAATTAGATCTAACAAAAATGATTCCAAATGGATGAACAATAGATTAAATATCATAGGCGTATCAGAAGAGGGGATGGGCAGTTAAGAAATCAATATATTCAATTAAAGAGAGAAATAATGAAAGGAATAAGAAAAGCAAAAAGGGATTATGAGGCTAAGGTCGCAAGGGATTCAAAGACTAACCCAAAAGGGTTCTTTCAGGTATACAGAAGTAAGATTAGGGACAAGATTGGCCCACTTAAGAGTAACTCTGGTCAGATCACTGACAGTGACAAGGATATGTGCGAAATTCTCAATACCTACTTCCCCTCAGTTTTCACCCAGGAAAATACTAGCGATATTCCTGAAATAATAGAAACTAAAACCTAACAAATCCCCAGGCCCTGATGAACTGTTTGCAAGGGTGTTAAAGGAATGTAAAGAGGAACTTAGCATACTTTTGGCTAATCTTTTTAACATATCACTATAAACTGGCATAGTGCCTAATTAGTGGAAAATGGAAAATGTAATACTTATTTACAAGGCATGTGACAGGCTTCGAACTATAGACCAATAAACCTTACCTCCATAGTGGGAAAATTTATGGACTCAATAATTGCCGAAGCAATTCGTAGCCATATTGACAGGCACAGATTGATTAATGAATCTCAACACGGTTTTACAAAGGGGCGTTTCTGTCTTACGAATTTACTAACTTTTTTCACTAAGGTGTTTGAGGAGGTAGATCATGGTAATGAATATGATATTGTGTATATGGACTTCAGTAAAGCTTTCGATAGAGTTCCACACCAGAGGCTATTGAGGAAACTTAAGGCACACGGAATAAAAGGAGAAATTTTTTCCTGGGTAGAGGCATGGCTGACGAATAGACAGCAGAGAGTATGCATTAATGGGGAGAAATCAGAATGGGGGCACGTCACAAGCGGTGTTCCTCAGGGGTCTGTGTTGAGCCTGTTGTTGTTCACAATTTACATAAACGACATAGATGAGGGGATAAATAGCGACATAAGCAAATTTGCTGATGACACCAAAATAGGCCATCCAATTCATTCTAATGAGGACACTAGAGCACTCCAGGATGATTTGAATAGTTTGATGCAGTGGTCGGAGAAGTGGCAGATGCAGTTTAATATTGACAAATGCAAAGTTCTAAATGTTGGACAGTTAAATAACCATGCTACATATAAACTAAATGTATATCTTAATACTACTGATTGTGAAAAGCATTTAGGAGTTCTGGTTAGCAGTAATCTAAAACCAAGACAACAGTGCATTAGTGTTCACAATAAAGCTAACAGAATTCTTGGCTTCATATCTAGAAGTATAAATAATAGAAGTCCTCAGGTTGTTCTTCAACTCTATATATCCTTGATTAGGCCTCAGTTAGACTATGCTGCTCAGTTCTGGTCACCGTATTACAGAATGGATATAAATCCTCTGGAAAGCGTACAGAGGAGGATGACAAAAATGATCCCATGTATCAGAAATCTTCCCTATGAGGATAGACTGAGGGCCATGAATCTGCACTCTCTCGAAAGGCGTAGAATTAGAGGAGATATGATCGAGGTGTATAAATGAAAAACAGGAATAAATAAAGGGGATGTAAATAGCGTGCTGAAAATTTCCAGCCAAGACAGGACTCGCAGCAATGGTTTCAAGTTGGAAAAATTCAGATTCAGGAAGGATATAGGAAAACACTGGTTTGGTAATAGAGTCGTGGATGAGTGGAACAAACTCCCGAGTACAGTTATTCAGGCTGAAACGTTGTGTAGTTTTTAAAAAAGGTTAGATAAATACATGAGTGGGTGTGGGTGGGTGTGAGTTGGACCTGACTGGCTTGTGCTGCTGGGTCTGGAGCCGTGCTCCTTCCTTGAGTGGAGATGACCAGACTGGGTGGGTCATTGGACTTATCCGGGGGGGGGGTGTCATTGGTCTAATCCGGGGGAGGCATGGACCTGCTCCGCATGGGTCAGTAGGCCTGTTGGAGTGTTCCTTCTTTCTAATGTTTTTCTTATGTTCTCATGTAAGGTATCGGAACGCTGTTATCAGGTTTGCTAGGCGTCTATACTCTGCAGCAGTTTTCTGGTTGATGTGTGCTTCTGGAGATGTACTCGGTGTTACACTCACCCCAAGATCTTTCTCCTTGAGCGAGGTTTGCAGTCTATGGCCACCTAGCCTATACTCCATCTGCAGCATTCTTTGCCCTTCCTCGATCCTCATGACCTTGCATTTGGCGGGTTAAATTCGAGATGCCAGTTGCTGGACCAGGTGTCCATCCTGTCCAGGTCTCTTAGAAGTCCTGCCTGATCCTCATCTGATTTAATTCTCCTTATTAACTTCACATCATCTGCTGACAGGGACACTTCTGAGTCTAACCCTTTCATCATGATATTCACAAAACCCAAAAATAGCACTGGTCCTAGGAACGAACCCTGTGGGACCCCGCTCGTCACAGGTGCCCACTGTGTTACCTCATCACGTACCATGACTCGTTGTTTCCTCCTTGTCAGGTATTCTCTGATCAATTGCAGTACCCTTCCTGTTATACGCACCTGATCCTCTAGCTTTGGCACTAATCTCTCGTGAGCAACTGTGTCGAAGGCATTCTTGCAGTCCAAGAAGATGCAATCAACTCACCCCTCTCTCTCGTGTCTTAATTCTGTTACTTTATCATAAAACTCCAGAAGGTGTGTGACACAGGATTACCCTTCCATAAATCCGTGCTGGTTGGCATTTATACTCTTGTTCTGTTCCAGGTGCTCCACCATTCTCATCCTGATAATCTTCTCCATGACTTTGCATATTATACAAGTCAGTGGTCTATAGTTTAGTGCCTCTTTTCTGTCTTCTCTTTTAAAAATGGGAACTACATTTGCCGTCTTCCATACCTCGGTTAGTTGCCCAGTTTCAAGAGATATGTTGAAGATTTTGGTTAGTGGCACACACAGCATTTCTGCTCCCTCTCTAAGGAGCCACGGGGAGATGTTCGGTCCCACTGCCTTTGAGGTATCAATGTCCCTTTGCAGCTTCTTCACCTCCTCCTCAGTTGTATGTATGTCATCCAACACTTGTTGGTATATTCATTGCTGGTGTCCCCCTCTGTTCTGTCCTCGCAGAGGCTTTCCTGTCTCCATTGTAAATACTCCCTTAAATCTCATGTTGAGCTCCTCACATACCTCTTGATCGTTTCTTGTGAGTTCCCCACCTTCTTTCCTCAGCCTGATCACCATTCTTTGACTGTTGTCTTCCTCGTAATGTGGCTATACAGCAGTTTCGGGTCAGACTTGACTTTCGATGCTATGTCGTTTTCGTACTGTCGCTAGGCCGCCCTCCTTATCTGTGCATACTCGTTTCTGGCTGTTTGACTAATCTCTTTGTTTTCCTGGGTCCTTTGCCTCCTGTACCTTTTCCATTCAATGCCGTACTTAGTTTTTGCCTCTCTACATCTTCGGGTAAACCAAGGATTCGCTATGGTCTTCCCATTATTTCTATTGCCCTTGGGAGCAAACGTTTCCTCTGCCTCCTTGCATTTTGCTACGTATTCCATCTCGTTTACTGACATTCCTACTAGTTCTCTGTGCCACTAAACCTCCAGCAGGAAGTTCCTCATACCTCAGATATATATAGTCCCCCCTTTTATAGTTTGGCTTTTCCCATCCAATTCCTGTTACCCTCTCCACTTGTAAGTTTACTATATAGTCAGAACTCAGAAGGGATTGAGGTGCATCTCAGGAGATGTGCTCGGCATTATACTCAACCCAAGATCTTTTCCTTGAGTGAGGTATGCAGTCTTTGGCCACCTAGACTATACTCTGTCTGCAATCTTCTTTGCCTTTCCCCAATTTTCATGAGTTTGCATTTGGCAGGGTTAAATTCAAGGAGCCAGTGCTGGACCAAGCTTGTAGCCTGTCCAGGTCTCTTTGAACTCCTGCCTGATCCTCGACCGTTTTGATTCTCCTCATTAACCTCACATCATCTACAAACAAGGACACTTCTGAGTCTATCCCTTCCGTTATGTCATTCGCATATACCAAAAACTGCACAGGTCCTAGGACTGACCCCTGTGGAACCACACTTGTCACAGGCGCGCACTCTGACACCTCGTCACGTACTATGACTCGTTGTTGACCCCCTGTCAGATATTCTTTGATCCATGGCAATGCCTTTCCTGTTATGTGTGCCTGATCCTCTAGCTTTTGCATTAACCTTTTGTGAGGAACTGTGTCGAAGGCCTTCTTGCAGTCAAAGAAAATGCAGTCTATCCACCCCTCTCTCTTTTGTCTTACTTCTGTCACCTTGTCATAAAACTCCAGTAGGTTTGTGACACAGGATATTCCTTCCATGATACCGTGCTGGTTGTCAATTATTCGCTTGTTTCTTTCCACCACTCTCCTCCTGATGATCTTCTCCATGACTTTGCCTACTATACACATTAGTGACACAGGTCTGTAGTTTAATGCCTCATGTCTGTCTCCTTTTTTAAAAACTGGGACAACATTTGACATCTTCCATACCTCAGGTAGTTGACAGTTTCAGTGGATGTGTTGAAGATCTTTGTTAGTGGTACACACAGTAGCTCTGCTCCCTCTCTAAGGGCCCATGGAGAGATGTTCTCTGGTCCCACCGCCTTTGAGGTATCAAGTTCACATAGCAGCTTCTTCACCTCCCCCTCGGTTATGTGTACCTCATCCAGCCCTACCTGTTTCCACTGGAAATTCTTCTTTAAATCTCATGTTAAGCTCCTCACATACCTCTTGATCATTTCTTGTGAACTCCCCACCATCCTTCTTCAGCCTGATTATCTGATCCTTGACTGTTGGTTTCCTCCTGATGTGGCTATACAACAACTTCGGGTCAGACTTGACTTTCAATGCTATGTCATTTTCGTATTGTTGCTGAGCCTCCATTCTTATATATGCATATTCGTTTCTGGCTCTCCGGCTGATCTCTATTTTCCTTGGTTCATTGTCTTCTGCACATTTTCCATTCTCAAGTGCACCTAGTTTTTGCCTGCCTACACCTTTGGGTGAACCAAGGACTCATTCTGGTCTTCCCAATGTTTCTGTTTCCCTTGGGAACAAGCCTCTCCTCTCCCTCCTTGCATTTTGTTGTCACATAGACCATCATTTCTTTTATTGGTTTTCCTGCCAGTTCTCTCTCCCACTGATCATCTTGTAGGAAGTTCATCATGCCTGTGTAATCCATCCTTTTGTATTTAGGTTTTTCCCGTCCTATTCCTGCTACTCTCCCCAATTGTAACTCAACTATGTAATCAAAGCACAGAACCATATGATCTCTAGCTCCAAGGGGGCTTTCACACGTGATATCCTCGATGTCCGATCTACTCAAAGTGAATACAAGGTCCAGTCTTGCTGGATCATCCTCACCTCTCTCTCTGGAAGTGTCTCTAACATGTTGATGCATGAAGTGTTCCAGTACCACACCCATCATCTTGGCTCTCCATGTCCCGGGACCACCATGGGGCTCCAGGTATTCCCAGTCAATCTCCTTTTGAATGAAATCACCCATAACTATTAACTTTTCTCCCTGCATGTGAGCTCTTCTGGCCACCTCGGCTGGTGTGTCAACCATTGCTCTGTTGCTCTTGTCGTATTCTTCTCTTGGCCTCCTGCAGTTCTATGGCAGGTTACACATTACTGCAATTACCACCTTATGGCCCTCAGACTGGATTGTTCGTACTAAGCAGTCTCTTTTCTACATTCCATCAATTTCTTCAAATCCCCACCGGGTTTTAATGAGCAGTGCAACTCCTCCCCCTCTCCTCCCTTTATCTTTCCTGAGGATTTGATATCCGGGTGGAAAGACTGCATCCGTTATCCTGGTGAGTTTCGTTTCTGTGAATGCTATTATGTCTGAGGATGTCTCCTCGATTCTTTCATGCCACTCCTCACACTTATTTGTTATTCTGTCTGCATTTGTATACCATACATTCAGCTTTTCAAAAACTGTGGTCTGGGGGGGTACTTTGGGGTTGCAGAAGTGGGAAACCTGCTAAGGAACTATAGGTGGTTGCTGTGAGGGTGGAGTTTGTAATGAGGTCAGTGGGGGCATTGGGTATGGCATGTGTGTTTTGGGTTAGAATGTTTGGTTGCATTGGGGTTGTCCTGGTTGGAGGGCTTCTGTAGGTGGTTGTGGGGAAGGCTGCATTTGATCTTCCTCCTGAGTCTGGGTTCACCTGTCCATCTCCATTTTCACTTTCTTTCCTCCTTTTGTCTCTGTACCATCTCTTTCAGTTTCTGCCTTTCTTCTCATTCTCTGTTGCAGTCAAGATATACCTTCTGGTATGCCAATATGTCCCTTAGTCTTGCTTTCTCCTGTAGGATCCTGTATCGAGTCAATTCTGCCTTGAAAGTCACTTTCACTGGCCGGGTTCTTCTTCTTGCAAACTCCCCTATTCTCCAAAAAATTTCCAGCTGGGTCATGTAATCATCTATTACTTTTATGATGCTTTTGATTGCTTTTTCCTCCCCTTGTCTTCTTGCTTCGTAAGTTTTCCCTTCAACTTACTGGTGTGTGTATTTGTGTGCTCACCTATTTGTGGTTGCAGGGGTCGAATCATAGATTCTGGCCCCACCTCTTCATTGATTGCTACTAGGTCCTCCTTCTCCTTGCTCCATGAGCTTTATCAAACCTTGTCTTAAAACTTTGTATAGTTCTCACCTCCACTATGTCATTTTCTAGGCTATTCCCCTGCCTGACAATTCAATGACTGAATAAATACTTCCTAACATCCCTTTGACTCATCTGAGTCTTCAACTTCCAAATGTGACCCCTTGTTTCTGTGTCCCATCTCTGGAACATCCAGTCTTTGTCCACCTTGTCTATTCCGAGCAGTATTTTATGTCGTTATCATGTCTCCCCGGACCTTACTGTCCTCCAGTGTCATCAGGCCAATTTCCCTTAACCTTTCTTCGTAGGACAATCCCCTTAGCTCTGGGACTAGTCTTGTTGCAAACCTTTGCTCTTTCTCTAATTTCTTGACGTGCTTGACCAGGTGTGGATGCCAAACTGGTGCTATATACTCCAGTATGGGCCTGACGTAAATGGTATACACAGTCTTGAACGATTCCTTACTGAGGTATCAGAATGCTATTCTTAGGTTTGGCAGTTGCCCGTATGCTGCAGCAGTTATCTGAATGATGTGCGCCTCAGGAGACGTGCTCGGTGTTTTTCTCACATCAAGGTCCTTTTCCT
Source organism: Cherax quadricarinatus (assembly GCF_038502225.1). Lineage (NCBI taxonomy): Eukaryota > Metazoa > Arthropoda > Malacostraca > Decapoda > Parastacidae > Cherax > Cherax quadricarinatus. Next base: position 36,874,636 of record NC_091316.1, on the reverse strand, counting down.
TGAGTGAGGTTTGCAGTTTTTGGCCATCTAAACTATACTCTGTCTGCGGTCTTCTTTGCCCTTCCCCAATTTTCATGACTTTGCATTTGGCAGTATTACAAAAAAAAAGTTATTTTTAAGATGGTAATTTTACTCATTTTGTAATAGAGTTCAGGATACATAAATACACGTTAAAATAAATGAATCTTTAATATTATATAAAAATCAATCTTTGGTCTAGAGGTATTTTAAATATATATACATGTTACAATAATAATTTATTAGCATCTTAAAATAATATATATATATATATATATATATATATATATATATATATATATATATATATATATATATATATATATATGCTAAAATAATAAATTATACGTAACATTTACAATAATAAATTAGTCAACTCTGTGTCTCACGACACCTTAATGACGCTCCGTGTCTCACACGACACTTATCCATGGTGTGTTGTGACGCTCCCTCTCAACTGTCACTTGACACCCTTTCTTCCGTGTAATGACGCTCCTACTCTCCGTGTCACACGACACCCTTTTCCCTGCGTCATACACAATATCTCTACTGTCACTCTTGACACCCTTGTCTCTTCGTCGCACACTATCACCCACAGCGTCTTTCTCGAGGCCAGTCACATGATACTATTCAATGTACACTACAACCTGACCATCTTCAGTGTCACACGACACCCTTTTCTTCTCAGGGTTCCACTACGGTCCTGTAGCTTATCTCAGTGTTCCACTCCATCATACTTCCCTAAGTGTCACACTACGGTCCCAGCCCAGTTTAGTGTCACACTCCAACCTTTTCTTCACGTAATGTCCCACTAAAACAGCATCAGTTGACTCCGGCCCACAGTTGACCAGCGTAGGCGGTGAGTCCGCGGACATCACCGGTAGTCCTGTAAATACTCTCTAAGGCCGGTAGAAGTACACCGTAAGATGGTCTGGTGAGTACTATCTACCGCCTTCAAGACCAATTGACACACCGCAAGGTGGTCCGATGAATTACTAGCAGAACACCATGGTGCAAGCTCACTGAATGCGGCCGTCAAGTAACTGAGGCCATCAGACTCAGTGAGCTGCGGTGAGCGGCTCTTCTAAAATCACTAGTAGCCAGTAGAATACCAAAAAATGGGCAGGAGAATATTCTCTACTGCCAGTAGATCTATACTGTAAGGTGTTCTGGTAATTACTGCTTGGATGCGTACCGTGAGGTGTTCAGGTACTTACTGCTCTAAGGCCAGCTCAGCAGTCCCCACATTGGGTTTGATGACGTACCCAGTGGTACTGCCGGCCGGCAGGTTAACCATTTAACCGCTAGTTTGGTAGGGGGCCGCAACAGGCAGGGTTAAATTCAAGGAGCCAGTTGCTGGACCAGGCTTATAGCCTGTCCAGGTCGCTTTGTAGTCCTGCCTGATCCTCTGCCGATTTAATTCTCCTCATTAACTTCACATCATCTGCAAACAAGGACACTTCTGAGTCCATTGTAGTGCCTCTCCTGTTATGTGTGCACGATCCTCTAGCTTTTGCAGTAACCTCTTGTGAGAAACTGTGTCGACGGCCTTCTTGCAGTCCAAAAAAAAATGCAGTCTTTCCATCTCTCTATAATCTTACTTCTGTCACCTTGTCATAAAACTCCAGTAGGTTTGTGACACAGGATTTTCCTTCCCTGAAACTGTGCTCGTTGTCGATTATGCACTTGCTTCTTTCCAGGTGCTCCACCACTCTCCTCCTGATGATCTTCTCCATGACTTTGCATATTATACACGTTAGTGACACAGGTCTGTAGTTTAATGTCTCGAGTTTGTCTCCTTTTTTTAAAAATTGGGACTTCATTTGCCATCTTCCATACCTCAGGGAGTTGCCCAGTTTCAATGGATTTGTTGAAGATCTCTGTTAGTGGCACACACAGCATCTCTGCTCCCTCTCTAAGGACCCACGGAGAGATCTTGTCTGGTCCCAAGGTATCAAGTTCACCCTCCAGCCCGAGTACCACCCTCTAGCCCGAGTACCACCCTAAAGTCCGTGTACCACCCTCCAGCTCTTGTTCCACCCTCCAGCCCGTGTACCACCCTCCAGCCCGTGTATCACCCTCCAGCCCGTGTACCACCCTCCGCCCGTGTACCACCCTCCAGCCCGTGTATCACCCTCCAGCCCGTGCACCACCCTCCAGTCCGTGTACCACCCTCCAGCCCGTGTACCACCCTCCATCTCGTGTACCACCCTCCGCCCCTTGTACCACCCTCCAGCACATGTACCACCCTCCAGCCCTTGTACCACCCTCCAGCCCATGTACCACCCTCCAGCCCTTGTACCACCCTACAGCCCGTGAACCACTCTCCAGCCCGATTACCACCCTCCAGCCCGAGTACCACCCTCCAGCCCGAGTACCACCCTACAGTCCGTGTATCACCTTCAAGCCCTTGTACCACCCTCCAGCCAGTATACCACCCTCCAGCCCGTGTACCACCCTCCAACCCGTGTACCACCCTCCAGCCCGTGTACCACCCTCCAGCCCGTGTACCACCCATCAGCCCTTGTACCACCCTCCAGCACGTGTACCAAACTCCAGCCCGTGTACCACCCTCCAGCCCTTGTACCACCCTCCAGCACGTGTACCACCCTCCAGCCCTTGTACCACCCTCCAGCCCATGTACCACCCTCCAGCCCTTGTACCACCCTACAGCCCGTGAACTACCCTCCAGCCCGATTACCACCCTCCAGCCCGAGTACCACCCTCCAGCCCGAGTACCACCCTCCAGCCCGTGTACCACCCTCAAGCCCGTGTACCACCCTCCAGCCAGTGTACCACCCTCCAGCCCGTGTACCACCCTCCAGCCCTGTACCACCCTCCAGCCCGAGTACCACCTTCCAGCCCGAGTACCACCCTAAAGCCCGTGTACCACCCTCCAGCCCGTGTACCACCCTTCAGCCCGTGTACCACCCTCCAGCCCATGTATCACCCTCCAGCCCGTGTACCACCCTCCAGCCCGTGTACCACCCTCCATCACGTGTACCACCCTCCAGCCCTTGTACCACCCTCCAGCCCGAGTACCACCCTAAAGCCCTTGTACCACCCTCCAGCCCGTGTACCACCCTCCAGCCCTTGTACTACCCTCCAGCCCGATTACCACCCTCCAGCCCGAGTACCACCCTCCAGCTCGAGTACCACCCTCCAGCCCGTGTACCACCCTCAAGCCCTTGTACCACCCTCCATCCCGTGTACCACCCTCCAGCCCCTGTACTACCCATCAGCCCTTGTACCACCCTCCAGCCCGTGTATCAAACTCCAGCCCGTGTACAACCCTCCAGCCCTTGTACCACCCTCCAGCACGTGTACCACCCTCAAGCCCTTGTACCACCCTGCAGCCCATGTATCACCCTCCTGCCCTTGTACCACCCTACAGCCCGTGAACCACCCTCCAGCCCGATTACCACCCTCCAGCTCAAGTACCACCCTCCAGCCCGAGTACCACCCTCCAGCCCGTGTACCACCCTCAAGCCCTTGTACAACCATTCAGCCCGTGTGCCACCCTCCAGCCCGTGAACCACCCCAAGCCAGTGTACCACCCTCCAGCCCGTGCACCACCCTGGAATCCGTGCACCACCGTCCAGCCCGTGCACCACCCTCCAACCCGTGCACCACCCTCCAGCCCGTGCACCACCCTCCAGTCCGTGCACCACCCTCCAGCCCGTGCACCACCCTCCAACCCGTGCACCACCCTCCAGCTCGTGCACCACCCTCCACCCCGTGCACCACCCTCCAGCCCGTGCACCACCCTCCAACCCGTGCACCACCCTCCAGCCCGTGCACCACCCTCCAACCCGTGCACCACCCTCCAGCTTGTGCACCACCCTCCAGCCCGTGCACCACCCTCCAGCCCGTGCACCACCCTCCAACCCGTGCACCACCGTCCAGCCCGTGCACCACCCTCCAGCCCGTGCACCACCCTCCAGCCCGTGCACCACCCTCCAACCCGTGCACCACCCTCCAGCCCGTGCACCACCCTCCAACCCGTGCACCACCCTCCAACCCGTGCACCACCCTCCAGCCCGTGCACCACCCTCCAACCCGTGCACCACCATCCAGCTCGTGAACCACCCTCCAGCCCGTGTACCACCCTCCAGCCCGTGCACCACCCTCCAACCCGTGCACCACCCTCCAGCCCGTGCACCACCCTCCAACCCGTGCACCACCCTCCATCCCGTGCACCACCCTCCAGCCCGTGCACCACCCTCCAGCCCGTGCACCACCCTCCAGCCCATGCACCACCCTCCAGCCCGTGCACCACTTTCCAACCCGTGCACCACCCTCCAGCCCGTGCACCACCCTCCAACCCGTGCACCACCCTCCAGCTTGTGCACCACCCTCCAGCCCGTGCATCACCCTCCAGCCCGTGCACCACCCTCCAACCCGTGCACCACCGTCCAGCCCGTGCACCACCCTCCAGCCCGTCCACCACCCTCCAGCCCGTGCACCACCCTCCAACCCGTGCACCACCCTCCAGCCCGTGCACCACCCTCCAACCCGTGCACCACCCTCCAGCCCATGCACCACCCTCCAGCCCGTGCACCACCCTCCAACCCGTGCACCACCCTCCAACTCATGCACCACCCTCCATCCCGTGCACCACCCTCCAGCCCGTGTACCACCCTCCAGCCCGTGTACCACCCTCCAGCCCGTGCACCACCCTCCAGCCCATGCACCACCCTCCAGCCCGTGTACCACCCTCCAGCCCGTGCACCACCCTCCAGCCCGTGCACCACCCTCCAGCCCGTGCACCACCCGCCAGCCCGTGCACCACCCTCCAACCCGTGCACCACCCTCCAACCCGTGCACCACCCTCCAGCCCGTGCACCACCCTCCAGCCCGTGCACCACCCTCCAGCCCGTGCACCACCCTCCAACCCTTTCTCAAGTGTCTTTTTTATATAGAAGTCTGTATTAGTCAACATCTTAATAAATCAGTGAGCGAGATAAAGAGTGAGACAGACAGAGAGACAGACAGACAGAGAAATAGCATCGTAAAAATAATAAAATACATATAGACTTTGGGTTTTGCAAAATTTGGGTTTGAAAGTCTATCGAGTTCACGAGGATCATTAAGAACTCGTGTAATCTGTTTACAACTTGTCAAGAACCCTCATCATTTAAATGCGCATTAAGTTAAAGTCCCCATTGAAAAGTAAACATACGAGCAGTAGTATGTGATCCTTTATTGACAACGTTTCGTCCACACTGTGGGCTTTATCAAGTCTCAAGCAGATCTGCTTGTGACATGATAAAGTCCATTGTTTGGGCGAAACGTTGTCAATAAAGCATCATACTATACTGCTTATGTGTTTATTTTTCCACTGTGTCGGTATTTTATACCATTTCAGAAAACTCTCTATGCATAGATACTGGAAGACATATACCTCTCGGTGTATATATCCTATACATTTATTAAACAGGTCCTTAACATAAACAAACTAAGGTAATATATAATACATAGTCACCGGTGGCTCATCTACGAATCATTGCATCTTAGGATTTCGTTCGGATTTTTAACCCCGGAGGGTTAGCCACCCATGATAACCCAAGAAAGTCAGTGCGTCATCGAGGACTGTCTAACTTATTTCCATTGGGGTCCTTAAGGATCCAGTCCGGTTCACGCGCGCGGATGCAAAAAAAAATCGAAAAAATATGAAAAATTGAGTTATTGTTACCAAAAAATAGCTGAACTTTCTGGCTACACTCTGGTATAATTATTATCCTTGTACGATGTTTCTAAAAGGAATTACAGCCATTTATAACAGGCATGGTGACAGCGGTGACGCGACATAGTGCGCAAGAAGCGGTGACTCAGCTTTGTTGACGTTTTTGTTACGTTTTTCCCCGTGTTATTTTTATCGTTTTCGTACATCTTTATGTCTAATATAATACAAATTCACCATCTGAGATCATGCCAGAGTGGGTGGAGCTAATATGATCAAGTAACCAATCAAGGTACCCTGGGTATATTGCATAAAATGGCCGACACCTCCAGCCAACAAAATATTCCATACCCACGCTAATATCAATTATAAGGCTTATTTATCTATCACAATTGATCTATTATGACATAATGCAATATAATAATAGCATATAAACATAAAAAGTACACCATAAAAAAAAATATTTAGCATAATATGACGCCCCAAGGAAAAAATTTCTATCGATATTTCCCCTGAAGGTGAAGTGAGGGTCCGCCCTCTCTCATCAGTGATCAGAGAAAACGGATTTACAATGGTTAACTGTAATAAACACTCGTAGGTCGCGGAAAAAGTGTAAAATAAGGCGAATTTTTCGGGGAAAAAAATTATTTCCCGGGCAGCGGGGGTGCCGCGCGCTTCGGCCTATATCTCGAAAGTAACTTATTTACCTATTTAGGGGGAATGCATCCTTATTTATGAATGAATTGACTTGATTTTCACAACAAACATAGGAGAATGATTGATTTACACGACCATAAGTTCCTTTCTGAACTATCCCAAATATTTTTAGATTTATGTGGGAAACAAGACCGACATCTTCCAATATGACAAAAAAGTTATGAAACTTATTTTTTTTTAGCATGAAGATAAGGTTTATTTTAGAAAAGGTACCTATCTCATGATGGAATTAGAGGTGTTCTATCAGCAGCAAGTGTCAAAACCACTTTTCCAAGTACCACTGAGAAGGACTCACCTGCCAAATGCAATTTTTCGTAAATTTTGCATATTTCATTTACTTTTTGGCCGATATGATTGAAACTTCAGCACAGGATGTTTTATATAAGCTTCTAATAGTACACCAAAAATGAACGTAATCGGTTGAAAAATAAAGAAGTCGATATTCACACCGGAATGTTCCCAAAGTCCCCATTGAAAAGTAAACATACGAGCAGTAGTATGTGATCCTTTATTGACAACGTTTCGTCCACACTGTGGGCTTTATCAAGTCTCAAGCAGATCTGCTTGTGACATGATAAAGTCCATTGTTTGGGCGAAACGTTGTCAATAAAGCATCATACTATACTGCTTATGTGTTTATTTTTCCACTGTGTCGGTATTTTATACCATTTCAGAAAACTCTCTATGCATAGATACTGGAAGACATATACCTCTCGGTGTATATATCCTATACATTTATTAAACAGGTCCTTAACATAAACAAACTAAGGTAATATATAATACATAGTCACCGGTGGCTCATCTACGAATCATTGCATCTTAGGATTTCGTTCGGATTTTTAACCCCGGAGGGTTAGCCACCCATGATAACCCAAGAAAGTCAGTGCGTCATCGAGGACTGTCTAACTTATTTCCATTGGGGTCCTTAATCTTGTCCCCCAGGATGCGACCCACACCAGTCGACTAACACTCAGGTACCTATTTGCTGCTAGGTGAACAGGACAACAGGTGTAAGGAAACGTGTCGAATGTTTCCACCCGCCGGAAATCGAACCCGGGCCCTCCGTGTGTGAAGCGGGAGCTTTAGCCACCGGGCCACCGGGCCACCACTAAGTGGACTGGTTAACTTCTGAGAGAGAAATAAGAGTTGTGACTCTCATGGTTACGCCAGGAAAAAGAGGCATATGAATTAGAAATTAGTCTACAACATTTAGAAATGAAACCGAACACTCAGGTATACAGTTGGTGCTGTGAGGTCAGGTAAGCGGAGGAAACCTATCAACTGTAGCCAATAATGTAGCGCACCAACAGGCCAACCAGAAGAAAATACGATTGAAGCCTTGCAGAAGGTTTTCCCTTCCAATAACAGTGAATTATTATTATTATTATTATTATTATTGTTATTATTATTATTATTATTATTAGAGTAATCATAAAATTAAACCGAAAGGAGAGAGAAAACGAAAGATCAAATGATAACGAATACGGTCATGTATTAGCAGAAGAAGAAGAAGAAGAAGAAGAAGAAGAAGAAGAAGAAGAAGAAAGAAAGAAAGAAAGAAAGAAAGAAAGAAAGAAAGAAAGAAAGAAAGAAAGAAAGAAAGAAAGAAAACAAAGAAAGGGAAGAAAAAGAAACCAACAACAGCAACGACAATAACACATTCTGAAGATTACCACCTTAACAATATTCTGCTCCTCAAATTATTCCCCTTATTTAGTAATTTCATACTTCCAGTATGTTATATGCTAATTATTGTACAATTGTTGCACAGATTCACCAGTGTGTCGTCCTGGGCAGCGGTGGGTGTACGGTGTGGCACGCAACGAGATGATCCACGTGGCTTGCCAAGTGGATTCCCACCCAACACAAGTGTCCTTCAACTGGGTCCTGAACAACACCTCCGAGACCACTGACATCCCGGAGGCTCACATCACAGACAACCACACTCTCAGCAAGGTGAGATTATGTTATATTCTGTTAGTAAACAGATTTTTTAAGTAAGCTTCCTGCTGGCTATTAGATATGGCTCGTAGGGAGATTTTCTGCTTCTAAGCAAAGCACTTAGTTTCTCAGATTTTAAGGACTACTAGATGCTCGTGGGTCACTGTATTTAAAGTCACAATTCACATGCACACAACTTGTCAGGAATGTTTTAATTAGGGATTAAAGTGAACTTTCACTGTATATTTACAAACACCTGTCGGTATTTATTCTCTAAGATACAAGTATCTCTTGATATATACACACAAGATATATAATTCATAGTGTATATACACTAAGATATATGCAGTTCGTGTCGTATGTGCACTGAGAGATACAAACCTTACGACGAATAATCAGTGCAAGCAGAGACAGTGGTGTTCAGGTCTCCTGGTGAACAGAAAAAAATTATTTAGTAGATTTGTTGAAGCACAGTAGTGATAACAAGGATAAAACAGACGAATTTAAACAATATTGTAAATATCGTTTACATACAATTCATAACCTTTTTGGGGAATCTTATTTTAATTTTTTCCATTAAATATGCGTCACTAGATCATCCCTCAGTTGTTTTTCACTGAGTTACAAATTAAATTTCCTTCTCAGATCCTGCTTATTACCTTAATTTAGATTTCTCACTTAATTGAAATGAGTTTCCTAGATCTTACTAGATGAGACGTCTGAAAGAGAAGTCACACCAAGATACATCGTTTTTCCACCACATAGACGTTGTTCTCCAGAATACGTCAGTTGTCATACAAGCAACTTGCTTTCTCAATAACTTTAACGACTATCGTACAAATTTCTCCGTCAGATTTTTTCCCTTTAAGTTATCTACATGACCTTTCATGCAAGGTACAGATGCAAGCACAGGTGCAGGCAGAGGTACAGGTGTAAGTACAGGTGCAGGCAGAGGTACAGATGCAAGTACAGGTGCAGACAGAGGTACAGATGCAAGTACAGGTGTAGGCAGAGGTACAGGTGCAAGTACAGGTGCAGACAGAGGTACCGGTGTAAGTACAGGTGCAGGCAGAGGTACAGATGCAAGTACAGGTGCAGGCAGAGGTACAGATGCAAGTACAGGTGCAGACAGAGGTACAGGTGCAAGTACAGGTGCAGGCAGAGGTACAGATGCAAGTACAGATGCAGGCAGAGGTACAGATGCAAGTACGGGTGCAGGCATAGGTACAGCTGCAAGTACAGGTGCAGACAGAGGTACAGATGCAAGTACAGGTGCAGGCAGAGGTACAGATGCAAGTACAGGTGCAGGCAGAGGTACAGATGCAAGTACAGGTGCAGGCAGAGGTACAGATGCAAGTACAGGTGCAGACAGAGGTACAGATCTAAGTACAGGTGCAGGCAGAGGAACAGGTGTAAGTACAGGTGCAGACAGAGGTACAGATGCAAGTACAAGTGCAGAAAGAGGTACAGGTGCAAGTACAGGTGCAGACAGAGGTACACATGCAAGTACAGGTGCAGACAGAGGTACAGATGCACGTACAGGTGCAGACAGAGGTACAGGTGCAAGTATAGGTGCAGGCAGAGGTACAGATGCAAGTACAGGTGCAGACAGAGGTACAGATGCAAGTTCAGGTGCAGAGAGAGGTACAGATGGAAGTACAGGTGCAGACAGAGGTACAGATGCAAGTACAGGTGCAGACAGTGGTACAGATGCAAGTACAGGTGCAGACAGAGGTACATATGCAAGTACAGGTGCAGACAGAGGTACAGATGCAAGTACAGGTGCAGACAGAGGTACAGATGCAAGTACAGGTGCAGGCAGAGGTACAGGTGCAAGTACAGGTGCAGGCAGAGGTACAGATGCAAGTACAGGTGCAGGCAGAGGCACAGATGCAATTACAGGTGCAGGCAGAGGTACAGGTGTAAGTACAGGTGCAGGCAGAGGTACAGGTGTAAGTACAGGCTCAGACAGAGGTACAGATGCAAGTACAGGTGGGGGCAGAGGTACAGATGCAAGTACAGGTGCAGACAGAGGTACAGTTGCAAGTACAGGTGCAGGCAGAGGTACAGATGCAAGTACAGGTGCAGGCAGAGGTACAGATGCAAGTACAGGTGCAGGCATAGGTACAGATGCAAGTACAGGTGCAGGCAGAGGAACAGGTGTAAGTACAGGTGCAGACAGAGGTACAGATGCAAGTACAAGTGCAGAAAGAGGTACAGGTGCAAGTACAGGTGCAGACAGAGGTACACATGCAAGTACAGGTGCAGACAGAGGTACAGATGCAAGTACATGTGCAGGCAGAGGTGCAGATGCAAGTACAGGTGCAGGCAGAGGTACAGATGCAAGTACAGGTGCAGGCATAGGTACAGATGCAAGTACAGGTGCAGGCAGAGGAACAGGTGTAAGTACAGGTGCAGACAGAGGTACAGATGCAAGTACAAGTGCAGAAAGAGGTACAGGTGCAAGTACAGGTGCAGACAGAGGTACACATGCAAGTACAGGTGCAGACAGAGGTACAGATGCACGTACAGGTGCATACAGAGGTACAGGTGCAAGTATAGGTGCAGGCAGAGGTACAGATGCAAGTACAGGTGCAGACAGAGGTACAGATGCAAGTACAGGTGCAGACAGAGGTACAGATGCAAGTACAGGTGCAGACAGAGGTACAGATGCAAGTACAGGTGCAGACAGAGGTACAGATGCATGTACAGGTGCAGACAGAGGTACAGATACAAGTACAGGTGCAGACAGAGGTACAGATGCATGTACAGGTGCAGACAGAGGTACAGATGCAAGTACAGGTGCAGACAGAGGTACAGATGCAAGTACAGGTGCAGACAGAGGTACAGATGCAAGTACAGGTGCAGACAGGTACAGATGCAAGTACAGGTGCAGGCAAAGGTACAGGTGCAAGTACAGGTGCAGGCAGAGGTACAGATGCAAGTACAGGTGCAGGTAGAGGTACAAATGCAAGTACAGGTGCAGACAGAGGTACAGATGCAAGTACAGGTGCAGACAGAGGTACAGATGCAAGTACAGGTGCAGACGGAGGTACAGGTGCAAGTACAAGTGCAGGCAGAGGTACAGATGCAAGTACAGGTGCAGGCAGAGGTACAGATGCAAGTACAGGTGCAGGCATAGGTACAGATGCAAGTACAGGTGCAGGCAGAGGTACAGATGCAAGTACAGGTGCAGGCAGAGGTACAGATGCAAGTACAGGTGCAGACAGAGGTACAGGTGTAAGTACAGGTGCAGGCAGAGGTACAGATGCAATTACAGGTGCAGGCAGAGGTACAGGTGTAAGTACAGGTGCAGACAGAGGTACAGATGCAAGTACAGGTGCAGGCAGAGGTACAGATGCAAGTACAGGTGCAGACAGAGGTACAGGTGCAAGTACAGTTGCAGGCAGAGGTACAGATGCAAGTACAGGTGCAGGCATAGGTACAGATGCAAGTACAGGTGCAGGCATAGGTACAGATGCAAGTACAGGTGCAGGCAGAGGTACAGATGCAAGTACAGGTGCAGGCAGAGGTACAGATGCAAGTACAGGTGCAGGCAGAGGTACAGATGCAAGTACAGGTGCAGACAGAGGTACAGGTGTAAGTACAGGTGCAGGCAGACGTACAGGTGTAAGTATAGGTGCAGACAGAGGTACAGATGCTAATACAAGTGCAGAAAGAGGTACAGGTGCAAGTACAGGTGCAGACAGAGGTACACATGCAAGTACAGGTGCAGACAGAGGTACAGATGCAAGTACAGGTGCAGACAGAGGTACAGATGCAAGTACAGGTGCAGACAGAGGTACAGATGCAAGTACAGGTGCAGACAGAGGTACAGGTGCAAGTACAGGTGCAGGCAGAGGTACAGATGCAAGTACAGGTGCAGGCAGAGGTACAGATGCAAGTACAGGTGCAGGCATAGGTACAGATGCAAGTACAGGTGCAGGCAGAGGTACAGATGCAAGTACAGGTGCAGGCAGAGGTACAGATGCAAGTACAGGTGCAGACAGAGGTACAGGTGTAAGTACAGGTGCAGGCAGAGGTACAGATGCAATTACAGGTGCAGGCAGAGGTACAGGTGTAAGTACAGGTGCAGACAGAGGTACCGATGCAAGTACAGGTGCAGGCAGAGGTACAGATGCAAGTACAGGTGCAGACAGAGGTACAGGTGCAGGCAGAGGTACAGATGCAAGTACAGGTGCAGGCAGAGGTACAGATGCAAGTACAGGTGCAGGCATAGGTACAGATGCAAGTACAGGTGCAGGCAGAGGTACAGATGCAAGTACAGGTGCAGGCAGAGGTACAGATGCAAGTACAGGTGCAGGCAGAGGTACAGATGCAAGTACAGGTGCAGACAGAGGTACAGGTGTAAGTACAGGTGCAGGCAGACGTACAGGTGTAAGTATAGGTGCAGACAGAGGTACAGATGCTAATACAAGTGCAGAAAGAGGTACAGGTGCAAGTACAGGTGCAGACAGAGGTACACATGCAAGTACAGGTGCAGACAGAGGTACAGATGCAAGTACAGGTGCAAACAGAGGTACAGGTGCAAGTACAGGTGCAGGCAGAGGTACAGATGCAAGTACAGGTGCAGACAGAGGTACAGA